>NC_056739.1:1419356538-1419496538 GCF_019279795.1 Protopterus annectens | reverse complement strand
GATTAGATTTTGAAAGTATGGTCATACTTGTTAGATAACCTTATGTCTGCAAGCATAAAACTTATGATAACAGAACTGTAGAAGTGATATGTGTTCATGGAGATGCAAAGATAAAGTTAAAAATTCAGACCCTATTGGGTGAAATACTGCACTCTGTTGTCTTACCTTGTAGTGTAATAAATTATAGTAATAGATGGTTTATCTCAGTTCAAAGCCATATGGAAATTGTGAGGGGTGGGAGCACAGGTATTCAGTGACCTGGTTATACCTTAAATAAAAGTGGGGGAATACCAGTAACAGGTATAGCCTGACAGAGATTTAAAATTCCACAAATAAAGACAGATACATGTAGAAATCCCAGAAAAAAAGAAAGTCCGGTTTGAGCTAGAAGGCAGAGGAAACAAAGCTATGCATTGTAAGAAAAAATCCAGTTATTAAGTTAAACATATGACTGCAGAAACTGATAGAGAAGAGTTTGTGTGTTATCAGAAAAAATATGTTAAGTTTATTAAAACAGTTGCTACAGAAATGGATATGGAAGAATCATTAATGTATGAGATGGAACATTGTTAAAAAAATCAAGACATCAACATAGTGAAAGTTGCCTTTGCAGAGACAGAAGGGGAACTTACGTAGAGTCTTTTGTTTCCTACTGCAAGTTTAAAATGGGACTAATCAGAAATGGAAGACTCAGCAGCAGATACTTTGAGAAATAGAAGTTTGCAAGGCAAAAGTTAAAAAATTGGAAAAATCAAAATCAAAAGAAAACCACTGGCTTGGGTTCTCTTTCATTTGTCAAGAAATAGATGGAGCCAATACCTGTATTTTTAGGTAAAGAAGTTATGCCCTCAAATTCACATCAATGTACTGATGAAAGTGTTCCTAGCTTGGCAGATAAGCAGATCAGTAATGAATAGGTTAAGAAAGCATAATGGGTACATGATAGATGGAGCATGGCCAGGGAAATATACAGCCAGAGTAGAGAGAGAGAAAGAGAGAGAGAAAGAGAGAGATAGAGAGAGGCAGAGAGACAGAGATACAGAGAGAGAGAGAGAGAGATGAATAAGGTGAACCCATTTCTTGCTCATATTTTGAGCTGATGACTGACTATAGATGTTGTGTAAAGACAGACAAGAAATGTTGCAGTAGTTGTTAGTTCCAAAATATTTTAGAGCACTTGTAATTAAACTGACAAATAGTCATGTATGTGGAGAACATTTAGTGATGAATAAAACTAAAACTGGAGTTTTACTAAGGTTTTATTGGCTTGCTGTAGTGAAAGACATTGGTAATTTTGGTGCAGTATGCACAAAAATGCTAATGACTGCATCACATCCTTACTTCAGAAGTCTGCTGATACCTGTTCCACATGAGCAGGACAGTGGTGGATAACTGAACCACTTTCTATTTATGTGGAATATAAATTAAAATCTGTTCTGGTTAAAGCACCTGCAGTTTTATAGAACACCAAAGACTTTTTAGTTAGCTTACATGAATGTGTGAGTACCTTAACTGATAAAAACAACTTGATTTTAGTAACAATGGATGTGTCCACACTGTTTGCTGTAATGAAAAATGTATATGGTATAGCTGCTGTTAGAGCTTTTTTAAACAATAGTGCTTTTTCAAGTAATCATATTACTCTAATGTGTGCTCTTTTAACCATAGTGCTTTGATTTAAATGACAGCCATGAAATGATGTTGGAAAACCTTATTTTTCAGATGTTATATGACCAAATAATAGGAATTGATAGACAGATAGTAGAATCAGGATTAATGTTACATACATCAATGGTATTAATATGGTTTGTGAGATTTATTTTTTTATTTATTTAAGTTTAATGATCGGAAGTGCACTGGGCCTTAAAGAGCCTGTTTTCAGTATAGGGCCGGGGAGAAAATTTCCAAGATATTGCAAGTTACATGTTACAATAAGAATAACAAAGATCCGTACATAACAATTAAACATTTACAGAAGAAGAATAATTATTAAATGTCAAAACGAACAAACCAATGGAATAAAACACTAAACAATAGTTCATAAAAGAGAACTTAATGAACAGTAAGCGCTTTCACAGCTGCTTCATCAGACCATAAAAAATGTAAATCGCACTCATTTATATTAAAACAACAATTAACTATAAACCAATAAGCATATAGCAGCAATCATTTCCTTAAAGCAGTAAATGCAAAAATATAAATATAACAGCTAAAAGATATATATTATATATATATATATATATATATATATATATATATATATATATATATATATAGAGAGAGAGAGAGAGAGAAAGAGCAGCTCAACAATGTAAAACATCACAAAAAATAAAATACAAAACATACCCCTTAAAATCTATCCATATTATGTAAACTATACAAGAATCTTTACGTCTTGAGGCTTCGTCCCTTCAAAATATGTCTAAGTGGCACCTTTTTATTGAGTCCACTTTCTTGGTCTGCTCTTAATCTAATCATCCATTTGACCCCCTAGTTTCAGTAAGATTTCTCACATCACCATCCCTAAGACTACATTGTATTCTATCCATAACCATGAACCCAAAAGTGTGTTGCAAGTTAGTACTCACAACATGCTTAGAGAGAACATTATTTGCAGAGAGGCAGTGTATGTGTACAGGTGTTCCCTAATCCTATCTTTTAGAACTCTGTCCATTTTGCCAACATAAAATGCATGGCATAGTGTACAGTGAGCAAGATAGACCACATGTGTTGTTAAACATGTGGCCCCAACCTTGAAATAGAACCTCTGTCCATTGTCTGGATGTTCAAAACTCCCACTACTATCTAAATAACCACAGTAATTGCATTTGCCACATGGTACAGTTGTGCTCTCTCCCTCACCTGCATCTAACCTATGACTGCAGGAATAACATAACAGCCTCTTCAGATTTTTCTTGTTTTAATAGATAAAATGAGGGACATCACCCACTGTCTTTTTAATACTTGCGTCAGTAGTTAATATACCCCAGTGTTTCTTAATAATTTCTGTTATCATCCTGATGTCTGCAGTATAAGACAATGGGACCAAAATACTGGCACGGTTATCCAACGTGGTTTTGCTAAATCAGTTCTCAGAAGGGGAATGGTACATAACATATTCTCTAATATCTCATTTTTATAACCCCTAGCAAATAGCCTACATTTCAAATTTGAGGGGAGGATGCATACTGTGTTGATGCAAGAGGGAGTGCCTATAACATGGCTTCCTAAAAATACCTGTACATAAGGAGCCATCTGTCTGTCTACTTAATAATACATCTAAGAATTCACTCTGTATGTCAGAATTAGCCAAAGAAAAGTGGATGAATTCAAGCTCTAATGGAATTCAATCAATTCATTCACTTCCTCTCTTCAAATAAAGAATAAATCATCCACAAACTGGCTGTAGAAAAAAAAACTATTGTTGAAAACTGGGTAAGGATAACATATTCACCTCCTCCCAAGCTGCCATAACCATATTGGCATAGCTATTGGCACTGGATGTGTCCATAGCTACTCCATCTCTTTGCATATGATACACACTATCAAATATGAAAACATTATTCTCAAGAACTGTTTTCATACAAACACCTAACAACTCAAGTAATGATTGGTCACATATACAATATTTAGATAGATAGTTAACAACATATGCCATAACAACATGGTTAGGAATCATTGTAAGTAGAGACTATACATACATAGTCACTAAATGGTATTTTTGGTACAGAGGATGCATCTTAATGAAATCAAAGAGCTCCCTAAGAAAATGCTTAGAATCCCTTAGCACTCTGTCATTTATATCCAACACAGGGCATAAATGCTTCTCTACAAATATTGAAAAAGGCTCAGTACTCCAGCTGCAACCAATCACAATTGGTCTCAGGGGTAGTCTGTGACTATCCTTATGTATTTTAGGGAGGCCCTGTATAACAGGGATCAGTGGCTCATTGACCAAAAAATAGTTATATAAATCAAAATGTATTGATTTATTAAATAAACATCTATTCAAATCATCTCATCAGATGACATTCAGCCAATTGGTATCTTCCTTGCTGATAACTATATAATGTTTGGTATCACCTAACATCTCCTTCATATAGTTAAAATAATCTGACCTGTCCATTATGACTATAAAGCCCCCCTTGTTGGTTGGCCTAACAACTCTAGTCATATCATTTTGCAGAGTGCTCAATGCCAATCTCTCATTATGTGTGAGGTCACTGCTGTATCTATACTTATTGCCATTAATGTCTTGATGTAAATCATTCTCAATCAACTTTCCAAATGCTTCTAATAAAGGATTTGCAATGGGCATAAACAGACTAGTTTTTTTAAACCCACAAAAATCTGCATTGTTCACCTCCCCACTACCAAATTGCAACTTTAAGGAAACATTCCTTATAAACATCTTAATGTCCATTGCAGTCTCATTCACATCTCCATGCTGTGTGGGTATAAAAGAAAGACCCTTCCCCAACACATTCATTTCATCAGGAGTTAAGGACCTTTGGGGCCGGTTCCATATAATCAAGCCTTGACCTGTGTAAACATTTTCTTCAAAGATTGATTGGTACTCTGCTCCAGAGGTAATTTCCTCTTTGTTCTTCCCCTGCTCTGTGAATGATTCCTACTCAATCTTTGTTCCTGACTGATGGGTAAAGGGAAACAAATTGCGCTGTTGTTGGATGCCACATCTTTACCAGTCTTACTGTTCAGACTGGAAAAAAACTTTCCTTCTAACATCATTTCCTAATGGCAGAGTATGTATATGTGATGAACCATTGAAGCCATTAGCACCAGCAGTATCACTGGCTGTTGAGTCATTGCCAGCAGAAATATCCGTAGATGCTATTGCAAAATCATTATTATGAGAAACAATATTAGTTTGCATTGTAGTGGGTATAGCTTTTACCCAACCCTACTACAGGATTGTGTTGTTTCCACCTGCTCAATGGGCTTTTTAACAGAGACTCAGATGGTATATGGGAGCTTTTACAGTTAGCGGTATTGTTTTTAGGCCATGTAAAAACATTACCTAGCTTAAAGTCATTCAAGTCTCTTTCTATTTTCACATGTTTCTGTTGAATTAATTTTCTCTCAAAAAGCAATGCAGTATCTACAAGTTCATCGATGAAAGAATCGACCATACTATTCAGAAACTGGTCATACAAATGAGCCTGCTGCTCATTTACTTTAGTTATTAATGCATTGTTTGGTTGCTTTATACAGATGTGTTGACATTAGGCCTTTTAGCTTTGTTTCCAGCAACATGGCTGGACAGGTCAGATTATTTTAACTCTATGAAGGAGATGTTAGGTGATACCGAACATTATATAGTTATCAACAAGGAAGATATCAATCGGTTGAATGCCAGTATAAGAGATGTTTTGAATAGATGTTTGTTTAATAAATCAATACATTTTGATTTATATAATTATTTTCTAGTCAACGAACCACTGATCCCTGTTATACAGGGCCTCTCTAAAATACATAAGGACAATCACAGACCACTCCTGAGACCAATTGGGGCTGGTTGCAGCTGGAGAACTAAGACTTTTTCAATGTTTGTAGAGAAGCATTTATGCCCTGTGCTGGAAAGAAATGAGGGAGTGCTAAGGGATTCTAACCATTTTCTTAGGGATCTCTTTGATTTCATTCAGATGCAACCTGTGAACCTAAAATACCATTTAGTGACTATGGATGTACAGTCACTATTTACAATGATTCTTAACCAAGTTGGTATGACATATGTTGTTAACTATCTACCTAAATATGGTACATGTTGTTGTTTGTCTTTCGGCTTTTTCCCGGTAAGGGGTTGCCACAGTGGAACTCCAGTCCGCTAATGATTGGCAGTAGATTTTTACGAAATGCCAAGGTGCCAGCCGACACCCAACCTTCAACGAAGGCAGACCCATTTACGCAAGCATGTCTTTCGAATGCTACCCAACCGCGGGGAGGACATGCAGACTCCACACTGAAGACACTCCCAAGCCAAGCCAAGAATCGAACGGGAGAACCTCTTGCTGTGAGGTAACAATGCTACCGCCATGCCACCGCGGCTATATCTAAATATGGTACATATGACCAATTATTACTTGAGATTATATGTCTTTGTATGAGAACAGTTCTTGAGAATAATATGTTCATATTTGATTGTGTGTATGATATGCAAAGATGTGGTGTAGCTATGGGCACATCCAGTGCCAATAGCTACGCCAATATGGTTATGGCAGTTTGGGGGGAGGAGCATATATTATCCATACCTGGTTTTCAATGATAAGTATTTTTTCTACCACTGATTTGTGGATGATTTATTCTTTATTTGGACAGGGGAAGTGAAAGAATTGATTGAATTCCATCAGAACTTGAATTAATCCACTCTGTTTTTAAAATTTTCTTTGGTATATTCTGAGATAAGGATTGAATTCTTAGATGTATTATGTAGACAGACAGATGGCTCCTTATGTACAGGTATTTTTAGGAAGCCATGTCATAGGACCTCCCTCTTACATCAACACAGTATGCATCCTCCCCATGTGTTCAAGAATATAGTCAAAGGGCAAGGGATGAGGCATTGATGTTGATTGTCTCAGATATAGGTTTTACATTTGAGTTATCAAATTTGAAATGTAGACTATTTACTAGGCATTATAAAAATGAGGAAGTGGAAAATATTGTATCTACCATTCCCCCACTGAGAACTGATTTTTCTGAGCATGTCACGTATCTAGATAGCAAATGTCCTAAGTTGGATAAACGTACCAGTATTTTGGTCCCATTGTCTTATACGGCAGACACCAGGATGATAGAAATTATTAAGAAACACTGGGATATATTAACTATTGACACAGAACAGTGGGTGATATCCTTGTTTTATTTATAAAAGCAAGAAAAATCTGAAGAGGCTGTTATGTTATCCCAACAGTCATAGACTAAATGCAGGTGAAAGAGGGAGCACAACTGTACCGTTTGGCAAATGCGATTACTATGGTTATTTAGACAGTAGTGGGAGTTTTGAACATCCAGACAATGGATGGAGGTTCTACTTCAAGGTTGGGGCCACATATTTAGCAATATATATGGTCAATCTTGCTCACTGTACAATACGCCATGCATTTTTTTGTTGGCAAAATGGACAGGGTTCTAAAAGATAGGATTAGGGAACACCTGTATAGTATACACTGCCTCTCTGCAAATAAGGCTCTCTCCAAGCATGTTGCGAGTACTAACTCGCAACACACTTTTAGGTTCATCGTTATTGATAGAATACAACATAGTCTTAGTGGTGGTGATGTGAGAAATCTTACTGAAACTAGGGAGGTCAAATGGATGATTACATTAATAGCAGACTAAGGAATTGAAAAGTTGCCACTTAGACCTATTTTGAAGGGATGAGGACTTAGGACTTAAAGGTTATTGTATAGTTTATATAATATGGATGTATTTTTATGGGTATGTTTTATATTTTATTTTTTGCAATGTTTTACATTGTTGAGCTGCTACATATATATACATATCTTTTAGATACTATATATATATTTGCATTTAATGTTTTAAGGAAATGATTGCTGCTATATGCTGATTGGTTTGTAGTTAATTGATGTTTTAATATAAATGAGTGTGCTTTACAGGATTTTTATGTTCTGATGAAGGTTGTAAAAGAGCTTACCATTCATTAAATTCTCTTTTATGAACTATTGTTTAATGTTTTATTCCGTTGGCTTGTTTTAATATTTTATTATATAAAAACAATCAAAACAGTCTGAATGGTATGTTGAGCATAGGCCCAGTTCTTAAGCTCAGAAGAGCCAGACTGTAATTATATAAAACTCCCCCTTTCAGTTAGAAACTTCATAAATAGACCTTAGTTTTTATTTTTATTTTTTATCACTTTACATTTGTATAGAACATGTTTTGATGCAAACCTACCTTCCAATATTCTGTAATATTCCTCAATTTAATTATTTTATGGTTTTAAAATGTCCCTGTTTCTATGTAGGTAAGACCTTTTGCAGGTTCAAAGATAGGATACTTTAACATTTAAGAGATATAAGAAGGGATGTGGCAACTAATGCTGTGAATAGGCACGCTAAATGGAATAGGTCATA
The DNA here is from genome assembly GCF_019279795.1 of Protopterus annectens. NCBI lineage: Eukaryota > Metazoa > Chordata > Ceratodontiformes > Protopteridae > Protopterus > Protopterus annectens. Next base: position 1,419,488,424 of record NC_056739.1, on the reverse strand, counting down.
CCTTTGAATTTATGATGCTGAAACATTAATAAAGGCATTAGAGGGGGTGTATTAATGATAAAACTGAAAATGAAGAGTTAAAATAGATTATCACTTTACAGGCAGATGATGGTTTTGGTATTAATGATAGCAGTTCATTGAAGCATGTGATTAATTAGCAAATGCCATTTAAAAGGTTCCTTTCTTATCTGTGTTCACTTTGACTTGATAAAGCCTGGAATGGTCTGGTATATCAAAATGACTGTTTTAAGTTGTGTATAGTCTGAAGAAGTGCATATTGGGAATAAAGCATTACCGTGCTTTACATAGTGGAACCACAGCCTTACTGATCTTAATTACTTGAATTATTGTCTCTACTGTGTGGATTGACCTTTATTTGTGGTACATATTTTTGCTATTAAGAATTGGGATCATTTACTTCCCTACCTCCTGTTTGATATAATATAGGTATGTCAAGTCTTAATACAGTTCCCCGTTATAGTATTATATGAGAGGCATAGAATTACTGAAGCTTTAAAAGGGTATAATTCATTTGAGTTATATGGGAGACAGCTGGATGTGGCTAAAGATGCTTGTGAGGAAGAGAAAGAGAAATCATATATACTGCACACACCTGCAAAACAGACTGAGAACTGTTATGCTTGTAGTGAAGCAACACGTGCAAAGGGCACAACAAATGCAATGACCAAGAGCGTATAACGAGGACACCAGACTAAGGGAATTTAAACTATGGGACAGACTATTAGTGATAGTTCCCTCTGCTGAGTATGCATTCTTAACAAGATGACAAGGACACTCTTAGGTGCTAAAAAATGTAGAAACTAAACTATAAAACAAGGCAGCCTGCAAAGTAAAGCCTAGAGCAGACATACCAAATAAATATGTTGAAACCATGGAGGGGTGATGAAACATCTGTGCTCAGTCTGCGGCCTGAGATAGATAACAATAAAATACCAGAAAATACAGTCGTCGCTCATCAAGCAGATGACAATTTAAGAGTCAGAAACAAGAAGTGAAAGAATTGTTACTGACAAATAAACATGTCTTTTTTCATCATTACAAGACAAACTTAATTCAACATCACATAGAAACTATACCAGGGAGAAGGTATAGCTGAAACCATATAGTGTACTATAGATCCAAAAATTGTTGACAAGTGAGGAGGTGGGAAAGACACTTAATGGTAGTTGCTGAGAATTCCCAAAGTGAATGGAACAGTACAATTGTCCTGGTCTCTTAAATGTATGGCTTTATATGATTTTATAATCACTCCTGGAAACTGAACAAAATACATAAATTTGACACATCAAATGACCAGAGTGGATGAGCTTATGGAGATGCTGGACATGACAAGCTTTTTATCCATAATAAATGTGCCCACGGGGTGCAGATGACCCTGCCATTTGAAGTGAAAAAAAGACAACATTTTCAACATATGAGTGGTTCTTTCATTGTGCAGGTTTGCCCTTTGGAAGCCAAGGTAGTCCTGCAACCTTTATAATGCCAGTGGATAGAATTATAACATTTCATGTCATGCCCTGAGCTGTATATCTTCATGATGAATGTGGTGAGAAGACTGAAGGTTACATTTAACCAAAGTATAGGCACCACTAAATTCTCTGGCAGGCAAATATTATGGTTAATTGCCAGAAATAAACTCTGCATGTCAGAGGTGAGATTGTTATGATATGTAACTGAGAAAAGGGGTAATTAACCTGTAAACAGAAAAGAAAACAAATTGTGAAAATGTTTCCAATTTCCAGAACCAAAATGCCAAGTAAAGGCATTCCTAGGATTAACCAACTATTATAAGAGGTTTGTGACCATTTTCACCCCTACAGCCTACCCCTTTATCAGACCTTATGAAAGGAAAGTGACCCCATCCAACGTATGTGGATTGTAGAAGCAGAGCATCCTTTTAACCAGCTAAAAAGATCCTGGACACAGAGACCAAAAATTCTTGCCATTGACTTTGATAAAAAACATTTATAGTTTATATGGACACATCTGAGGGGAGAGTAAGTACTATACTTAAAACGAGCAAAAGGTGAGTGCAGCAAAGATGCAGTACTCTGCTGTTGAGCAGGAATGTTTCTCCATTTAATGAGTGCTCATGTCTCTCCAGTATTACTTATCAGGGTTGAAGTTTTTTTTACCAGTCAATGACCACATACCAGTGCAATGACTATAGAAACATAGGGATGCTAATAATAAATTGAGAAGGTGAGCTTTGGCTGTACAACCCTTGATACTTATAGTCAAATATATACCTAGTACAAAGAATGCCAAAGTTGATGAATTATTCATGTCAATAAACCCATCTTATTGCAGTATAACAACTGGGGCTTCTATGCTGGGAGGGAATCATTGTGGAATAGTATGCCTGAATATTTATCATTTTTATAAAACTCAGTGTTTTTCTATTTCTTATGGCAACATGCTATGTGAATGGATGCTTCACTTTAAACTGTGTGCTGAAAGAGCATTTCCACTATTTGGGGTCATTGATATGATTCTTAGAATCATAGAGCTAGAGCTCCAATACTGATTTTATTTGACTGTAACCATCTCTCTAGCAAGTCTGATACATTTAGCAAGAGCTACATCCATCCAGGGTCTTTAACTCTAAAAGGTGTCAGAAACCCCGATGTCTACAAACAAGCTTTTCATCAAAGGAAAAGAGAAAAGTTTTTGTTTAAATTCCATTTAAATGTTTCAGTTTGCATGTATAGTGACTTGCGTGGTTAATCTTTTTTAGTATTTTTCTTTTTTCCATGTTTCAGCCAAAAAATTATCTGTTTGCATTTTTTTAGTTTGCTTTTGGACTTTAGTCTTGAAGCTTAATTTGCAGTGGAAAAATTGCACATTGCTAGAAGATTATAGCATTATTTTTACATTATACAGTACTTCTGTCAACATCTTAGCAGTGTTTATACATTAAACTGCACTTCTAGCTCCATAAGTAGAATTACTTTTAAAAACTAACTGTTTTTATTTTGATCCCTGTGTGTGGACTCCAGTCATTTATTCCTGCATTTTTCCAAAGTAGAATAACTTGTAAAAGCTACCTGTTTCTATTTTGTACCCTGTATGGGGCCTTAGTCTTGTAGTTTCCTTTGTTGTTGTGGTAGAACTATGAGCTACTGCCAGATTTGAATCTTATTATTTAATAATGAATTTTTTCCATAAAGAGTATTACTAAAACAATGAGTGAAAAGGTCAACACAGAAAAAACAATAAGTAAAAACTAAAAGAAAATTCTACCCAAGCTACAATTTCCACTGAGTGACCCATAGAACCTCTTGTATTAGAGGTGCATGGGATATATGCAGATGTCCCTTATGAACTTCAGGTGTTTCAGCTATATGGCAATACTCAATGGCCATGACTTTTTTCTTCTGAATTCATTTGATGGACAAATTCAGGCCAATAAAGCCAAACCTCATTAACTGTGGACATGCATGCTTTGACCTCATCAGGACAGCACAATTGGACTGTTTGACTAAGCATTAGAAACACTGGGCTGTAATACCAAGCCGATGTTCATTACCATTAGGGTGTCTGCAAAACATCCCAACTAACAAACTAAAACAATGAGTGAAACGGTCATGCAGAAAAAACAATCAGTAAAAATTAAGAGAAAATTCTAGCCAAGCTAGAATTTCCACTGAGTGACCCCTCAAACCTCTTGTATTAGAGGCACATGGGATATATGCAAATGACCCTTATGAACATCAGGTATTTCAACTATATGACGATACTGAATGCCCATGACTTTTAACTTTTTAATTCATTTAATGGACAAATTCAGGCCAATAAAGCTAAACCTCACTAGCTGTAGACATGTATGTTTTGGCATTGTTATGGCCTCATCAGCACAGTACAAGTGGACTGTTTGACTAAGCATTAGAAACACAGGACTATTATACCCAGCTGATGTCCATTACCATTAGCGTGTCTGCAATTTTCACTTAGTCTGTACTGATTGCTTTTACTGTGTGACCTTTTCACTCACTGTTTTAGTTTGTTGGGATATTTTGCAGATGCTCTAATGGGCCAATGGGCCAAACTTTCAGAAAGGTAGTTTAACCCAGCTAGTTATATTTAAACTCAACTTTCATGCTTCTTAAATATTCATATTTTTAAACAATGTCTGGATTATTGCTTCATATTTTTGATCAGTTTCTCATAAAATTTGTGGTTTTCTAGCAAACCACTGAGAACTAATGCTACTAAATAATGACATACATATACGTTTCTGACTCCATATCCTTTAGAAAATACAAGTGAATGCACATCCTGTTTTTCAAAGTACCTTTAATGTAGAGGAAGGCAGGGACACCTTATTGGTATGTACAGCAGGCAGACACAAATCCTTTGTTCTGCCACTGTCACTTGCTGGATAGTGCTGGTAGATTTTAATGCCAAGTGCTGGACCCAACCATATCAACACAATCAGGGGGTTAACTGATTTGCCTTCTTCTAAATATCAGAGAGTAATCAGTATGGTCCATGCACCACAAATATATATGAGCCACAGTAATGCATTTCAATTCAATTTGATGCAAGCTTACAATGTTTGCAAAGTCCTACAAAATATCTGGCTTCTTGCCATCATATAAAGAAACTTACCTCATACTGCTGTCAAGCTGAATGTTCTGCTTTCCTTATCACTGTGACCTTACCATACACTTTGGAGTCTCAAAGTTGCAGACATGCTGTGCCACACAATCACTTCCACAACAAATTGAGTAGATTTTGAAATGGTGAGATGGATCAGAAAAAAACACAAATAGCTAATTATTTGAACAGGAAATCCATCTGAATGGTACCCTAAACAGCAATCTATTTTGCCTATGCTTATTCTCATGGGGGCAAATCTTATGTCATTTGCATTCCATCCTTTGCCCCTGTCTTTGCAATGATATTAACCAAAAGCAATATAATGGTTTATACCATGTGATAAACTGCAGCTGAAGTAATGCTAGGGAGACAGCATTCAGAGCACTGTTTATGGTCATATTAAAAACAGCCATGAATGAATTTAGATAATCTGCAGAGTTTATGTAAAAGTAGGCTCAGTAGTGAACAGATAGCTCCCAAATCTGCAAAATGATGTGATAATAAAACAGCATTTCATCTTAGCAGAAGCAGACTGAGAGAGCCCAAGACAGAAATTACTTGTAATTGTTCAGCTAGGAGAAATTTTCCATCAGTATTTTCCTAGGCTCAATACCATTATTGAAAACAAAGTCCAGTGAGTAAGAAAATTTGGAACTGCAATGGCAGCAATGTGAGTAAAGCTAAAGCTCTTCAAGGGTGAAGAGCCCATTAAACAGTTTTTGGTCTTGCTATGTAATATCAGCAATCTGTGGGATCCATGCAATGAAGAAATAGGTGCATTTGTATAGAAAAGTTAAGCTAAGTGGTAACTCTGTTTACTGTAAACCCAGGAAGAGGCTCCAGTTCACTCCTTCACATAAGACATATTCAACATAGTTAGATATGTCAGTTTGGTCATCTCTAAAGTTGATAAGTAGAGATGCTCCTCCATTATTAAAATGTCTAGGGCTATAAATTACTTGTAAAACAAGAGAAATGGATGTTTCAGGGTGGGGTACAAAGCTGTGATCCACTCATGCTTCACAACGGACAGCAAATTTGTCTCTCAACCACAGGACCTGATTTATTTTGGCTTTATCTGGCATTAATAATCAAAGAATAGATAAGATATCCACTGGGACAGCAGCTTAGGCCTACCAGGCCAAGATTGAAATTCATGTCTTGAGATAAGTCAGCTAGGTAGTGTAGGTCCCTATTCAAGTGATGTGTCACCATCTAGCAATAGTGAATAATCCTCCCACTGCCACAAATTCCCATATAGTATTCTGAGAAAAAATACAGAACACCTTTATTCATTAAAAGACAGTGTTTCCAGTGACAATTTGAATCTAAATGTCTTATTCAAGACAAAATTATAAAGTAAAGTGAAACTCTTAAAAAGAAAAAAAGGTAAGAAATTTAAGATGGACCAAGATGATTGTGAAAGGGGCGTGGCTTATCCACTATCAGGAACATGGCATTGAGTGGAAGAAGCCAATCAAAATGCTGCAGGAAGTGAAGTTGGAGTTTCTAATACTGTTGACAAAAGGAGACTTCAGTGTTCAGAATATATTGCTAAAAAGAACACTAATAGCTGTGTAAATGTAAATAATTCAAGAAAGGACTTTACAAACAATCAAAATGTTACAGCAGATGAAGCCCTTTATAATGGCTCAAATTTTTGAAAAGGCCCAGTCAGGCAACCGGTGTAGGTTTACCAATGAGAATGTCAAGTTACAAGTACTTGGGCACAAGCAGCTGCAATGGAGAACACACCTTGCAGCCAAAATTTTTGGATAAAGGACTGAAGAAAGAAAAGGAACCAGCAGAGAAAATATTAGGTACTGTTGACAATTCTTTTAAAGTTGTCAATCTTTCTTCCCATTTCTTAAGTGATGAAGCATGTCTTGTGTTAAGCAAAGGCTGGGTTTTGTTCCGGCCGGAAGATTGAATAAGTGTGATACTATTAATTCCCTAAGAGACTATGTTAGGAAATTAAATTTTAAATTATTATTCAGTGACTGTTCATTGAAAGAAAGTGTTTTTTTTTACAGACCCAGTGCTTTTAATTCTCCTTTTGAAAGAACTTGAACTTTTTTTATGACTACTGAACTGCAGTTGATAGATTTGTTGGATAGCAAACCACATTGTAGATATTATAACTTATCTGTTAAAGAAAAAGAAGTATTCAACAGTTTAATTATTGAAGATTTATTAATCATTAAGGCTGCCAAAGGGGGTATTTTCATCTTTTATTTTATTTTTTTATTTTTTTTTTTATTTAACATTTGTTGACTGGGAAAGTCTGACTAGGTTCCACAGATCCTGTTTTCAGTGGAGGCCTGGGGAGAAATGCTCCAGAAGCATGTCTTTAGAATGTTGGAGGAAAACGGAGTACCTGGAGGAAACCCACATGAACACAGGGAGAACATGCAAACTCCACACAGAAGGCACCCCAGCCGAGAATCGAACGGGAGAACCTCTTGCTGTGAGGCGACAGCATTAACCACTGCACCACTGCACCGCCACTTATTGCAATCTTGTTATATACAAAAGACTATGAATGTAAATTGTTTGATACGTTGTCTGATTTTAAGTTTTATAAAAAGCATCTTTTTTTGGATGCTAGGAAAGCATTCTGATTTATTGATTCTATTATAGAAGAATGGTGTTATACAGGTAGAACTGCCTAATCTATAAGAGGGTATTTAACAATTGATAGTCCTAAACTTAGTTGAATCTTTGGTTTGCCCAAAATTTACAAAAATTTAAATAATCCCCCATTTAGACCAATAGTTCCGAATACAAGAAGTAAAAGAGGGTTTGGCTATATATGCAGACAAACATTTTCAAAAAGTAGTTAAGTGAAACTTACATTAAAGATACTTTTGATTTTAAAAATAAGTTGAAACAGATAGTTGTTTTTCAAGATGATCTATTTATAACTTTGGACATGCAATCCCTGTACACAGTAATACCAAATAAAGAAGGGATGAATGTAGTCAGATTTGAATTAATTAATTCTAAGTTATTTTCAAATAATGTGGTTGGGCATTTGATCAAAATACTTTATTTAATTTTAAGTTAACAGTGTTTTGAGCTTAATGGTTGCATTTACAATCAAACCAGTGGAGTGGCAATGGGGGCTGCTATGGACGTCAGTTATGCTAACTTTTTTATGCAAGGTTGGGAGAGAGTTAATATTTTGGCCAGTAGATACTTGAACATTGTTTTTTTTTTTTCAAATGTTTTATTGCCAATGTTTTTTTTTTTTTATTTGGAGTGGTAATGAAGTTTTGCTAAAGGAGTTTTTAGATTATTTAAATGGAGTCAATTTGTTTTTGCACTTTACTGGAGATTTTAGTTCTACCAATATTAATTATTTAGATACAACTGTTTTGAAAATAGAAGATAAACTAACTACCAAACTATATAAAAAGATGTTCAAAATAATTCTTATGTGCATTACAGTAGTATGCACTCTAGGAAAATTAAAGAAAATATAAATATATTGTTAAGGGACACACACACACACACACACACACACACACACACACACACACACACACACACACACACACACACACACACACACACAATTCCGTGGATAAAAAATTTATTCCTGAAACTTTATTAGGCTTCAGTTTGGAAATAGTTTGGGCAACTTCCTCATATTTGATGAGATGATAAAAAAAATATTTCACCTCAGGTCAACCAAGCAGGAATTGTATGCGATTAGAATGTCATCTCTACAGCAAAATTATGTGGTCTGGCCATGATATCATTGAAAATGCTGCTTAAAGGACTCACTCAAATTGAAAATGCCTGATAAGAAAATACTGTTGAAGTTCTGAGCCTGAGAAATAAGTACCATGGGCTACATTGATAAAAGAACTAGCTATGCACCTAGCATTGACTTCATATTTCAGACACCAAAACTGACCTTTCCTCATAAGCTCTGTCACCATTTTTGTTGATATTAGCATAAGACCTCAGTCAAGAGACATAGTGCTAAATCTTTTAGGGCAACAATATTTCCTGCTCTATAATATAGTGACATATCAACTTCAATTCTCTTATTCTGTTTCATATGACATTGTGCTTCTGCCTTTTCTGGTATCCTGCAGAGTATGTGATATACCTTTAAGAAGCTTTCCAGTGAGTCAGCAGTGCATATAAGTACTGACCGCGTGCAAGCAAAAGTGCCATTTTGAGTGAGCAGCCAGAGTGTGAACATTCAAGTATGCAGTCAGACAATTAGATAGTTCATTTAAGCAGTAATCAAACAGTAAGCTAAAAGCTGGTTAAGACTGAAGTCCAAAGCCAAAAAAACTAAACCAAAGGAAATCAAGCTGGTTTAATAACATCCAAGGACAATTCCACAGTAAATAATTCCAGTAAGCACTTTCATCTGTAATAAGACTTCTTCAGACTGGAAGTTAACATTCAAAAACACACATTTAAATACTTTAAAAATCACACGACCACATACTTAGTGTTTTCACCCTTTGTGTTTCAGATACATAAAATCTCTATTGTTCAGACTAGGGGGGTGGCAAGCATTGAGTCTAACCTGCCAAATATATTCCAGACACTCCAAGTCATCTTCTGGATTAAATTAATTTTCTACATTTTTAAACTGTCCAGTACAATGGATTTAAAGTTAACTTTGCATGAAGCATATTTGTAATGCTTCCGCAGGGCATTCCTTTATATTATATATATTCCCAATAGAAACTGCATATTTATGTTCATATATTCTTTTGTACAATTCTCTTGTAGTTCTTTCTACATAAAAAGATTTACATTCTAAGTAAAAACTGACATAAATTACATACTTAGATTTTCATGAAAATACCCAATTGACAGTTATTTTAACATTAATAAAAGTGCATTCTGTTTTTTCCGTGAACAAATAGTTACACATATTACAATTGTAACACTTAACCATTCCATTTCTGTCTGACCTGACCTTAGGTACAGTCAACTTACTTTGAAAGAAGCTTTTAAAACTTTTGCCTCTTTTTGGGTTAAAGAGAGGCTTATGCCCTATAGTTTCTAGTAACTCAGTTTGTCCCCTAAACAATTTCCAATTATTTATTATTTCTTTCTCCCTGAGTCCAAACTATTCACAATAGGCATTCGCACTTTATTTTTATTTACTCTGCCTTCCTTTCTGATTCTTGTAACTCTCTGAGTTGTAACTTTAGTTCTAATATTTGTGACTAATGTTTTTGGATTACCTTTTTGATAAAGTTTTTCACAAAAACTGTAACTTTCTATACCAAAATCTTCTTCCCTTTCCGTCAGGTCACTAATCCTTAACAACTGTCCTTTTACTATATTTTCTTTGGGCTTTTTCGGGTGTGTGCTACCACAATGTACGTACATATTATTTTGAACCTCTTTTATAAACATTTTTGTTCCTAATTTGCTCTTGTCCTTAAAGAAAGTTGCATCCAAGAAATGTATTGTTGTTAAATTAAATTGGCAGGTAAATTCCAAAAAAGTACACACACTGTTGATGTATGTCTTAAATTCACATAAGACCTCTTCCGTTCCTCTCCAAATTAAGAAAACATAATAAATAACATGATACAATGCCACAATGTTATTTTGGTCCTTACTATATAATATATGAGTGGTTTCCCACCAATACATATACAGATTGGCATAGCTGGTGGCCATTGCCACCCCCATTGCCACTCCATTTGTTTGATGAAAAAAATCACTATTCAATTAGAAGAAATTATAATTAAGAATAACATCAAGCAATTCCATTAATATTCCTACAGTATTGTCAGAATATAACTTAGATTTAATTAATTCAATTATCACTGTTTCCATGCCTTCATCATTAGGTGTTACTGTATACAATGATTTTTTATTCATAGTTACCAGTAAATCACTTTCTTCCACATATATTTCTTTGATTTTTTTCCAAGAAATCAAAAGTGTCTCTGATATATGTACTGTTGTTAACCACTACCCTCTGTAAGTGTTTGTCTACATAGATAGCCATACTTTCCATTTTACTATGTAGACTAGACACTATAGGTCTTAGAGTGGGGTCATTTAGATCTTTATGAATCTTTGGAATTCCAAAGATCCTACTTACTTTTGGATTCTCAATAGTAAAGTATTTTTTAGTACCCTGCGTAATTCTGGCTGTATAAAACCATTCTTCTACTAAGGAATCAATAAATGAATAATCTTTCTTAAGTTCTTTGAATGACGCTTTCTTATAAAAATTCACATCAGACAATAGGTCATACATGTTGTTTTCAATCATTGTTCCATCTAGAATAGCTATTGCTCCCAATTTATCAGATTTAAACATGAATAACTCATAATTTTTAATAAAATAAAAAAAATGTTTTATCTACTAGACATGTTATAATCATTATAAATAGATTATTTTTCAAGAGCTTCAACAATTTGCAATTCATAACTATTCAGGAACATTTCCAACTCTTTCTGAAAGAGATTGGAGACTGTAAAGTGGTGGCAGGGGAAAGTGTAGTTAGGCAGCATAGGATGGTGGTTTGTAGGATGACACTGGTGATCAAAAAGAGGAGGAGGAGTATAAGGGCAGCACCAAGGGTCAAATGGTGGAAATTGAAAAAGGGTAATTGTGAGGTGGAGTTCATGGAAGAATTAAGACAGGCACTGGGTGGCAGTGAAGAGTTACTGAATAGCTGGGTAACTACAGCAGAGCTAGTAAGATAGATGGCTAGAAAGGTGCTTGGTGTGACATCTGGAAAGAGGAAAGAGGACAAGGAGACCTGGTGATGGAATGAAGAAGTACAGGAGAGTATACAGAGAAAGAGGTTGGGGAAGAAGTGGGATTTTCAGAGAGATGAAGAAATAGGCAAGAGTATAAGGAGATGAGATCCATGGCAAAAAGAGAGGTGGCAAAGGCTAAGGATAAGCCATATGAAGAGTTGTATGAAAGGTTGGACACTAAGGAGAGAGAAAATGACCTATACCAATTGGCTAGACAGAGGGACCGAGCTTGTAAAGGTGTACAGCAGGTAAAGGTGATAAAGGATAATGAGGGAAACATACTCACAAGTGAGGAGAGTGTGTTGAGCAGATGGAAAGAGTATTTTGAGGGGCGGATGAATGAAGAAAATGAGAGGGAGAGAAGGTTGGATGATGTGCGGATAGTGAATCATGAAGTTCAGTGGATTAGCAAAGAGGAAGTAAGGATAGCTATGAAGAGGATGAAGAATGGAAAGGCTGTTGATCCAGATGACATACCTGTGGAAGCAAGGAGGTGTTTAGGTGAAATGGCAGTGGAGTTTTTAACTAGATTGTTTAATGAAATCTTAGAAAGTGAAAGGATGCCTGAGGAATGGAGAAAAAGTGTTTTGGTACCGATTGAATAAGGGTGATTTGCAGAGCTGTAGTAACTACAGAGGGATTAAATTGATCAGTCACAGCATGAAGTTATGGGAAAGAGTAGTGGAAGTTAGGTTAAGAAGGTAGGTGATGATTAGTGATCAATGGTATGGTTTCATGCCAGGAAAGAGCACTACAGATGTGATGTTTGCTCTGAGAGTGTTGATGGAGAAGTACAGAGAAGGTCAGAAGGAGATGCATTGTGTCTTTGTGGACTTAGAGAAAGCATATGACAGGGTGCCTAGAGAGGAGTTGTGGTATTGTATGAGGAAGTTGGGAGTGTCAAAGAAGTATGTAAGAGTGGTACAGGATATGTACGAGGGTAGTGTGACAGCGGTGAGGTCTGTGGTGGGAGTGATGTATGTGTTTATGGTGGAGGTGGGATTACATCAAGGATCAGCTTTGAGCTCTTTCTTATTTGCAATGGTGATGGACAGGTTGACAGACGAGATCAGACAGGAGTCCCCGTAGACTATGATGTTTGCAGATGACATTGTGATCTGTAGTGAGAGTAGGGAACAGGTGGAGGAGACCCTGGAGAGGTGGAGATATGCCCTAGAGAGAAGAGGAATGAAGGTCAGCAGGACTAAGACAGATTATGTGTGTGTGAATGAGAGGGAGGATAGAGGAATGATAAGGATATAGGGAGTAGAGGTGGAGGTGGCGAAGATGGCGAAGGTGGATGAGTTTAAATACTTGGGATCAACAGTTCAGAGTAATGGTGAGTGTGGAAGAGAGGTGAAGAAGAGATTATAAGCAGGATGGAGTGGGTGGAGAAGAGTGTCAGGAGTGATTTGTGACAGACGAGTACCAGTAAGAGTGAAAGGGAAGGTCTACAAGCGGGTAGTGAGACCAGCTATGTTATATGGGTTGGAGACAGTGGCATTGACAAAAAGGCAGGAATCAGAGCTGGTTGTGGCAGAGTTAAAGATGTTAAGATTTGCACTGGTTGTGATGAGGGTGGATAGGATTAGGAATAAGTATATTAGAGGGTCAGCCCAGGTTGGAAGGTTTGGAGACAAAGCCAGATTGGCAAGATTACATTGGTTTGGACATGTGCTGAGGAGGTATGCAGAGTATATTGGGAGAAAGATGCTAAGGATGAAGCTGTCAGGTAACAGGAAAAGAGGAAGGCCTAAGATAAGGTTTATGGATGTTGCTAGAACGGACATGCAGGTGGTTTTTGTGACAGAGCAAGATGCAGAGGACAGGAAGAAATGGAAACAGATGATCTGCTGTGGCGACCCCTAATGGGAGCAGCTGAAAAAAGAAGACAGCTATTTCAAAGCCTACTTCACAGAGTACAGTATTTCAAAGTGTTTATTGTGCATGTGATTATTATTAGAAGTACTGGTGTGTGTGAATGGTCATACATAATTGCAAGGGCCAATTTTGCATTGTGTTTACTATAATCTGTGGGCATCGTAGAAGGATTTTGCAGAACCACACTGCTTGTGTCTGATAACAATACTGCAAAAAATTGGAGAGTGCTTGAGCAGGAATATGATATTTTCCTACAGGCTGCTTTTTCTTACAAAAATGCCCATACAAAGTACCTGGTGTGTGTGAATGGTCATACAAAATTGCAAGGGTCAATTCTGCATTGTGTTTTACTATAATCTGTGGGCATGGCAGAAGGATTTCGCAGACCCACACTGCTTATGTCTGATAACAGTACTGCAGAAAATTGGAGAGTGTTTGAGCAGGAATATGATATTTTTTATACAGGCTGCTTTTTCTTACAAAAATGTCTATACAAAGGCATTTGTTCTGCTTAATTTAGCTGTTCAGAGGCCATTGAAAGAGAGGGTTCATTTGTGTATGCACCTGCTATGTTTCCAGGGTAGGGGAAGATAGCAATATAGTGGTACCGGCTGAAACAATGGAAGACCCTGAGTGCTTAAAATGTAAATTTAGAGAAAACCCCTCCACATGGATGCTACAATGGAAAGAGACTTATTTTACACAAGGCATCAAAACCTGGTGAAACTTTTGCAGCATATATAAATGACTTGAGAAGTAAGTCTAAAACATGCAGATTTGGTGAGCTGAGAGATGAGTTGCTAAAAGACAGGCTTGTGTGTGTGTGGTAATAATGATACAGTGAGAAAAAAATAGTTTTGAGGCAGTTATTTAACCTTGAATATAGCCATTGAGATTTTTCAAGATATATGAGCTTACAGAATAGAACACAAGTATGCTTAAAAAAAAGAATAGCTGCAGAAGTCACAATGGCAAAGCTCATGTTGACAATATGCAGCATGTGGTTAAAAGAAAGAGGCCCAAGTACATGGCAGCTGAAAAACTATGAGTCTTTCCAAAAAATTCCAGAGCATGCTCAGTGAAGCATAAGGGTGAGTCAGCAAAGTCAAAACATGTGCCCCCACCCAGCTTTATAGTCAGCTGTTGTAATTGTGGTGGAAATCACAAACCCAAAAGAGAAAAGTGCTTAGCTGTTGGTCAGCAGTGCCATTCTAGTAATAAGTGGAATCATTTCAAAAGGTTTTGTAAATCAAATAAGGCACATTCTTTTATTAATTGATGGCATTTCAAGAGGCAAGTTAATCAACTAAAAAGCTGCAACCCTACTTTTTATATTGATGGTGTGTCTGTGCTTGGTGAAACAGTCAGTGCAGTAGATTTGTGGGCAAAGAACAAAATCTTTTGTTCTGTTTGGATTAATGGTAGCTCTGTAGAGCTCAAAGTAGACACTGGCTCAAAGTGCAATGTGCTAGAGTAAAAGCTGCAGAACAACATGATTTAACAAAGTGTACAAAGCTTGTTGCTTATGGTTGTGAAGAGATTAAAATCAAAGACTCAGTAATTCTTTCATGTTACTCTGCTGGAAACAGCTATGACTTGCAATTTTTCATAGTCAAGAGACACGTGCAGCCATTATTAGGCCTCAGAGACAGTTTGAAAATGGGACTGCTTTCATTTAGTAAAGAAGTACAACATATAAGCCTGCATGACAACATCTCAAATTTCACACAAACTATTTTTTTTCTGAGTATAATGACATTTTTGCAGACAAACTAGGCAAACTACCAGTTGTGTACTTCATGAAGTTAGACCCAGAGGTCAGCCCAGTTATCAGACCAGCATGGAAAGCTCCAGTAGCTATGCAGAAGAGAGTCAAACCAAGCTATACAAAATGGAGCAGCTAGGACTAATTTGTCCAGTAGAAGAAACTACTGAATAGTGGTAAAAAGCTCAGATGATATCAGAATATGTATTGATCCAAGAGATTTGAACAATGCATTAAAAAGACCTCATCATGCAATGCACACAGTCAAAGAAGTTGCTGACCTTTTGCCAAATGCCAATGTTTTTTTCTGTGTTAGATGCAAATAGTTCATTTTCGCAAATTCTGCTTGACTGAAAAATCTTCATTGTTAACTACATTCAGTGCACCATTTGGAAGATACAGATTTCTCAGAATGCCATTTGGAAGAAATTCTGCCAGTGAAGTCTTTCAGCATCCAATGAAGCTATTTTTTCTGGCTATCCCTGTGCTATTATATTAAATGATATTCCCTTAGGAGGCAATAGTGAAGCTGAACATGACAGAAACCTCAAGAAAGTTCTAGAAAGAGCATGTGAAGTGAATCTTAAGCTGAATCCTCAGAAGTGCAAATTCAGGCTACGAGAAGTTTCTTATGTTTAAATCCACAAAAAGGGCTCAACAGTGTGATGTAGTACGACCAGTAATTCCACAAAGACACACTGCGAAAGCTGGAAACACCAAACAGTTCCTTTATTAAATCGCAAATTCTCTTCACAAAAACAGCTGATTGAGCGCTTTCATCCCAGAAGGGATTTCATCAGAATCTACCTGTCATACTACTATCCACCTTAAGTAGTCAAGCTAATAAGTTAATTAGTTAATTAACTTACTAATTATTACAGCCTTAAAAACTGAACTTAAAAGACCAATAACCATAAAACCAACAATATATTAAAAAATGTACATACTTATTCTATTACAAGTTACTTGTTCCTAATATAAATTCCATATAACATAATGTATAAGAAAAGCAGTACAATTGAATTAAAAGGATTTTAAAAATATTTTTAAAAATCAACAACTAACATCATATGATGTAAGACAGACTCTAATATTAGCCTATTGAAAGTATTCTGATTTTTTATGTAATAGAGGTTTAATAGAAATAATTTCATTCAATCCAGGTGGTAGGCATGCCTGCAATTTTATCTGCCACCTGGTTTCCCTTTCTTTAATATAGTTTTTGTAATTTCCGCCTCTTGGGTCTTTCAATACTTTTTCTAATATACAAAATTTAAATTCCTTACAGGATTGGGATTCCCTAATATGTTTGAACAGTGCATTGTTAATATTTTGGCATCTAATGTCGTAACCATGTTCATAAATCCTGTCCCTCAGCCTTCTCTCCATTTTTCCCACATAGAAGCTGGGACAGGATTTGCACAGCGCCAAATACACAATGCCCGTAGTTTGACAATTACCTTTTTCGGGTCTCAATAGTGTCTGTAAAGTATTGTTCAAAACTAATGTCTTATCTTGACATATGAATTTACACTGAGAGCAGTTCCCACATCTTCCTGTACCACCACCACTAGTCTTCACCTTACTCATTTCAAAATTCTTTTTCAAGTTTGACCCTACCTTATAGACAAAATTCGGAGCATCCCCTCCTATTTTCCACAATTTCGGGTTATTCTTTAAAATTGACCAGTTTTTTGTCATGATTTTCTTCACTTCATTAACTTGTTTACCAAAAGGTAAAATCATAGCTCTTTCATAATTTTTATCGATGCCATTTTGGTTACCTTGAGTCTGGTTGGCAGTACTCTTTTCCTTTATGCCCTCTTTATTACCTAATAGTGGAACGTACTTAATTCCCCATTCTTTTCTAACATATTCAACATAGTCCATAACTAGTTTTTTTGGGTAACCTCTCTCCTTAAACATGTCTGCCACTACTTTTAATTCCATCTCAACATCTTCTTTCTTCGAGGTCATTCTTGCTACTCTTATAAGTTGACCTTTCACTATACTATTTTTTTGTTTCAATGGGTGATTACTTTTGTAGTGAAGATATGAATTACTAAAAGTAGATTTTCTGTAAATTTTAGATTTCAATCCTGTAGGTTCAATCTCTAAGGTAATGTCTAAGTAATTAATTCTCTCTGTATGATATACATGTGTAAATCTTAAAAAACTCGTAGTCTCATTCAAATATTGCACAAATTCTCAAATTTTTTTACTGTTTTTTTACTGTCTGAATTTGTGCTATAGCGTGTGTACTTTTCTTAAAGATCTAAGCGCTACCAAAGCGCGAATGCATTTAGTTTTTGGGTGGTGCTGGATACATGGGACTGCTCTAGTGCTGTTGTGCTCAGGTTGGTGAGAGTTGCGTTTGGTGCAGCCTTTGTTATAAGACTACTCCTTTACTCTTGGTACTGATAGTACAGTGTGTTTACTTTTGCTAATATAAACGCGTAGGCGTTTAGCTTTAAGGTGGCGCCAAATAAGTAGGACTGCAATACAATTGTTGGCGTACAGGTTAACACGAATGCATTTAGTATAGCCTTTACTGTAACACTACTCCGTTACTGTCTGCATTGATACTGTAGCGTGTGGACCTTTGCTAAGGTAAACGCGAATGCGTTTAGCTTTTAGGTGGTGCTAAATAAGTGGGACTGCTCTAATACTGATGCTGTTACTGTTTCAGCTTGTATAGGAATCCTTTACATCAAACGCGAATGCGTTGTAGGTTTTAGGGATTGCTGGTTCCGTATGCTGTTCTGTTCCAGCCTATGTGTACTTATTGGTCGTGCAAACGTGAAGCGTTTAGCTAGTTTGGCTAGCCTTTAAAGTGACTGCTCCTATATTTGCTGCTAATTTAAATGCGTATGTGTTTAATTATTAGGTTTTGCCTTACAGTGGGACTGCTCCTATGCTAGTCTTTACATTTACTGCTTTCATACATGCTATTCCTGTAAACGCGAAAGCGTTCAGTGTTATGACTTGCTATGTGTACTATTTTACTATTTACACTATGTACACTTCCTAAAGGGACTGGAAAGTGCTTCTGTTGAGTTGTTCATGTAAACACGTATGCGTTTCACTGCTTTACCCTGGTTAGTGTGGGGGTTGTTCCAACATTAGGCTCTATATTATTAGCTATACACTTATGTAGATGAAATGTACTGTTCACCATTTGTATGTATATCCTTATGAGTTAAATCTTCTATATGTTAAGTTGCTTTGCTTACCAGTTGCATAACCTGTATTTTTCTGCATTTTGACTCTGAATTGCATCCCTGTATGTCAATATTGTACTCTAACACTATCTTTTTGTCCTCTTTCCCTCCTATACCAGCTATCCCCTCAACGACCCTGTGTTTTTGCCTGGGTTGTATCCCTTTATTTTCACTACTAGGGTGTTCTCCACAGACTACCCTTGGACTCGACCAGGACATTGTCTTCTCCTGCCACCCTCTACCACCAGAAAACAAGAGAGTATGTCTACCTAGTCATGCTACACTACGTTTTAACTAAATGTTCCTGCTAGGCTTTCAGATTGCCACTAGCTAAGCAGCCAGCAGCTACCCCTTCCACATTCCTTCATTTCTCCTCACAATCTCCTTAGATGCCTACATAGGTTATCCTCTCTCCCCCATTTTAGTACAGCTCCACGCCTGGTAGCTCCCTTGTTTGCTTATTGCACTTCCACTGTTGCCCACTAGATGTCACCCTTTCCTCATCCCTATTTGGGATATTAGCACTGATTTCTACCTTACACTTTTATTCTCTCCTTCCTACCCTAATCCTTTTCCTCCTTTCAATACTCTGTCTTATCCTCTCCTCCTAGGCTACTTTCTCTTGCCTTGGTTCCCCCTACCTTCTCTGATACTTTTTCCATTCTCCTCTGGTCTACTCTGTGTGCCCCGCTCCGCTCCCTACCCCCATATCCCACCCACCCCCAGGGGTCCTACATTTAACTTGCCTCTAGACACACCTCTCACTACTTCTACCCTATCCTACTCACAGCTTCACACATTGTGTAACACCCTTCACTTAGCCACACCTACTTACCCACTATAACCAGCCCCACTACTCTCTCACTACTACACCTACACTATTACAGCCCCTTCCATTTTGCCCCCTACTCCCACATTACATCCCTCCACACCACATCAGGAAACCCTACTTCACTTACAACTATTTTATCATGACTACAACTATCCTCCAGTCACAACTTAAATTACCTTTCACCTTCTTACTATTATTCCTTCTCATCACTACCTATTTCTTAACCTCCTATGAACACTCCATAAATGTTTCTTTCTCAATTCCCTCAAAACATACTAGTACACCTGCAACATTCCTACCTTCATCCTACTTACATACGTCCTCACAATCCATATACCTACTTGCCAAATACCACAGACTATTACACTGCAAACTACTAAAAACTAAATCAAAGAAATTATTTGACACTTTTCTAAAACAAAAACCCAAAAACTATGTTATACTACTCCATCTACTTCAAGATGGTGACATACACCCCAACCCAGGCCCTCAACCTACAACTACTAAAACACACAGAAACCATATAAAACCCCTCCTTCCTCCATCAACTACACCCTCAAACTTATTATCCTTGGCCCATCTAAATATACGAAGTATCTGTAATAAAATTAGTCAAATTCATGCCCTACTAGAAGTACACAACTTTGACATTCTATGCTTATCAGAAACTTGGCTAAAACCATCTATTAAAGACATTGAAATTACCCCACCTGGATATAACATTGTTAGACTGGATCGTACCTCCAAGAAAGGAGGTGGAGTAGCTATCCTATATATAACTAACCTGAAGCTTACTCTTCTTGACCTTGCTCTTACCCAAAACAATAATGCTGAAATAATCTGCTCTAGGGTTCAAATTAACACTACTAAAGCAATAAACATCATTTGTGCATACCTGCCCCCTGGAAATAACATCCCCACATTAGAACAACTTCTTGAACAACTCTCCAATAACCTCTCTCAAGAAACACTATTCCTTGGAGACTTTAATATTGATTGGAAATCTTGTAACAATGCTAACCCTACTTCCCATTTAAACCTTTTTGGTTTCAAACAACTAATTGATAGTCCCACTAGAATAAATAAAACAAGCAAAAAAGAAACCACCTTAGACTGGGTTCTTACAAACTCCCCCTTACAAACCTACCAAACTGGCATTCTTCCTGATGACCTTAGCGATCACTCCCTCACATATGTCATTAGAGCTAAAACCCATCAAAACTTACCTACCTCACTTAGAACACTATATTCAAAGAAACAATTTAATCCTGAATGGTTTCAAACAGAACTCTCACAATACAACTGGACCCCTCTAAAACACCTCTCTCTCAATAATGCCGTTGAACATTTCAACTCAGCATTCCTTACAATCTTAAACCACCATGCCCCAAGTTGTACCATTAGAATAAAGACCAAAACAGCACCATGGCTAACCTCTAATACTAAACAAAAGATCATACTCAGAAATAAATCTTGGAAAAAATGGCGTTACTCTAGAAACCCAACAGATTATCAAACCTTTAGAGAGCTGAGAAACAAAACCAAAAACGCTATTATTTCAGACAAAAAGAACTACTACATTGAACTTCAGCAATCCACAAAAAAAGAACCAAAAAAGTTCTGGTCTACTATCAATAATCTACTTACCCCAGGCAAAGTAGTTACACCCAACCCACAGAATTTAGACCCTGATAATCCCTCTTTAATAGCCAATAACTTCAATAGCTTCTTTACTACTTCCATACAAACACTAGCAAGCCACTTATCTCCTGATGCTTCCCAACTGATCTTAAGTAACACCAACAACGTCCTTCCTCCCCTTCAACTTCAACCCATACCCACCTCCTACATACAATCTCTCTTACAAAAACTTAAACCCACTACCCCCTCAGCAGATAAGCTTCCTGCTGAATTCCTTCAAGTAGCAGCAAAAGCTATAGCCTACCCTGTTTCTATCCTAATAAACAGATCCATAAAAGAAAGTACTTTTCCAGCAATCTGGAAGATATCACACATCATACCCTTACACAAAGGAGGCAAATCCACTGACCTTTCTAACTTTCGCCCTATAGCACTATTATCTCCACTAGCTAAAATCATGGAAAAATGTATACACAAACAACTACTTAACCATCTCCTTCACAATAACCTACTAGCAAACACTCAACATGGATTTAGACCCTCCCATAGTACTACCACTGCACTACTTTCTTTTACCAATACCATCAACTGTAACGGTAATAACAACAAACTAACTGCTTCTCTTTTCCTAGACCTGTCAAAAGCCTTCGACATGGTCAACCATAAACTTCTTCTACACATATTAAAATCACTTCCCTTGGATTTCTCCTCCTTAACCCGGTTTTCATCCTACCTTGAAAACCGACAACAAGCAGTACTCTGGAAAATTCTCTATCTGCTCTACTACCTATCTCCTTAGGAGTACCTCAAGGATCAATATTAGGTCCACTCTTATTCTCCATCTTTATTAATGATCTCCAATCATCTATCCAAAACACTACCTGCATACAATATGCAGATGATTCTACCATCATTTGCACAGCTTCCACCCAATGTGAACTCCAGTCACTAACACAATCTACCTTTTCTACTGTCGAACAGTGGTTCTCAAAAAGATGTCTCCTCCTCAACTCCAAGAAAACAAAACTATTACTATTCTCACCTACCCACAAATCTTCTCAACTAAACTTTACTATTACTGCAGGTGATAATTCTCTCATCTCCCCAGACTCTACTACCAAACTGCTTGGTGTTACTATTGATAATAATCTTAACTATGATTGTCACATCAATAACACTATAAAAGCAGTAAATAAAAAGATAGGTTCACTGTACAGAATCAAACCCTTCCTTACACCAGAAGCACGGACCACCTTAGCTCAATCACATCTTATCTCCACCCTACTGTATGCTTCCTCTATTTACACCAATCTCTCTAAAAGCAACCTGAAAAAACTAACTACATCCTACCATAATATAGCCCGTTTTGCCACAGCATCCCAGTACAGAACTCACCACTGTCAAAACTTAAAACACTTACACTGGTTAGAACTACCTAACAAGCTTATCTATCAACAACTTTTAATTACACATAACATTCTATATCAACCAACAAAAACACCTGCTCTCAGTAACCTCTTGACCCCCTACAATAACTTGAAACAGCTGCGATCTTCCAAAAAGCTACAAGTCAACACAACTAGAATTACAAATTCTGCAGGCAACTGTCTATTTTCTAACTCTGTAGGGAAAATATGGAATAACCTCCCCTCACACATTACCTCACTAGACTCCTTTCACCTTTTTAAAAAATAACTTCTTTCACATCTGAACAACTTCTGGCTCTGCTCCTGTACCAATCCAGACTAATCTACTTTTTTCTTTCTTCAGTCATATTTCCCTATTTAAACATGCCAATCTTTCTCTGTTATCACAAATTACTTAATTACTGTACTGTTCCATAAAAAAAAAAAAAAAAAGGGTACCAACAATTTCTTCAACAATTATGTATATATGGCCTTTCTCAATATATAGATAGGACTATGTGTTTTTTATCTGTTTTTTTTAGGTGTTTTTTTTCTAGACTAAAATGTATGCATTGTTGCTTAAATGTTTAACCTTGTTTTAATTTGTGGAGTTTTTCTCCCCGGGCCTCCACTGAAAATGGAAATTATCCAGCTGGACTAGCCCGGTCAACAAATGTAAAATAAATAAATAAATAAAATAAATTTTTTCTTTTGGGCCTTCCCACAAAATAAAAATATCATCCAAAAATCTCATATAGTTTTTTATGAATCCAGAAAAATTACTTTTTAATACCATCTTTTGTTCCCAATACAATAGGACCAAATTGGCGAATATAGGTGCACAGGATGTTCCCATCGCTACACCCCTATGTTGTTTGTAGTATTTGCCTTCAAATATAATGTAGTTATAATCTAATACTGTTTCCATGAATTCTACAATGAGATTTATTTTATCATGACTAAAATTTGTATTATTTTTAAGACTTTCCTCAAAAAATTCTAACCCTTCTTTTTTTTGGGATACATGTATATAAATTAATGACATCTATTGTCAGAAAAACTGTGTCCTTATTACATATTCCTTTATCCAGACGTCCAAGAAAGTCCCACGAATCTTTTATAATATGCTTAAAATTAGAAACAGTATTTTTTAACCAATGGTCAACTACCACACCGAAGGGATATGTCTTTGAGCCACGCCCATCCACAATGGGCCTAAATATTACATTTTTAATTCCCTTATGCGTCTTCGGTATTCCAAAAATAGTTGCTACCTTTGGATTATGTACTTTCAAATATGTATATGTTTCTTCTGTAATTCTTTCATCTATGAGACAATCTTCCAAAAAATAGTCTATCTTTTTATAACTAATATTCACTTCATTTAAGGAAGACAATTGGTATGTCTCTACATCATTAAGCATATCATACATTTTTTGGGAATATTCTAGCGTATCCATAAATACCATCCCCCCTCCCTTGTCTGGTTTCATAATTCTTGTGTTCCTGTCATTCTTCAAGATATTCATGACCTCATTTTCTTTTTTTGTAAGATTAATACTATATAACTTCTTCTCTTTAGATTTGAGTTCATATATCTCTTGAATGATTGCTTTTTCCAAACAAGAGAGGGTAGGTTCAAATTGTGGATTATACGTACTTTTCCTTTTTAACACCTTAATGATGTAGAGACATACCAATTGGAATACCGAAGACGCATAAGGGAATTGAAAATGTAATATTTAGGCCCATTGTGGATGGGCGTGGCTCAAAGACATATCCCTTCGGTGTGGTAGTTGACCATTGGTTAAAAAATACTGTTTCTAATTTTAAGCATATTATAAAAGATTTGTGGGACTTTCTTGGACATCTGGATAAAGGAATATGTAATAAGGACACAGTTTTTCTGACAATAGATGTCATTAATTTATATACATGTATCCCAAAAAAAGAAGGGTTAGAATTTTTTGAGGAAAGTCTTAAAAATAATACAAATTTTAGTCATGATAAAATAAATCTCATTGTAGAATTCATGGAAACAGTATTAGATTATAACTACATTATATTTGAAGGCGAATACTACAAACAACATAGGGGTGTAGCGATGGGAGCATCCTGTGCACCTATATTCGCCAATTTGGTCCTATTGTATTGGGAACAAAAGATGGTATTAAAAAGTAATTTTTCTGGATTCATAAAAAACTATATGAGATTTTTGGATGATATTTTCATTTTGTGGGAAGGCCCAAAAGAAAAAATTGGAGAATTTGTGCAATATTTGAATGAGACTACGAGTTTTTTTAAGATTTACACATGTATATCATACAGAGAGAATTAATTACTTAGACATTACCTTAGAGATTGAACCTACAGGATTGAAATCTAAAATTTACAGAAAATCTACTTTTAGTAATTCATATCTTCACTACAAAAGTAATCACCCATTGAAACAAAAAAATAGTATAGTGAAAGGTCAACTTATAAGAGTAGCAAGAATGACCTCGAAGAAAGAAGATGTTGAGATGGAATTAAAAGTAGTGGCAGACATGTTTAAGGAGAGAGGTTACCCAAAAAAACTAGTTATGGACTATGTTGAATATGTTAGAAAAGAATGGGGAATTAAGTATGTTCCACTATTAGGTAATAAAGAGGGCATAAAGGAAAAGAGTACTGCCAACCAGACTCAAGGTAACCAAAATGACATCGATAAAAATTATGAAAGAGCTATGATTTTACCTTTTGATAAACAAGTTAATGAAGTGAAGAAAATCATGACAAAAAACTGGTCAATTTTAAAGAATAACCCGAAATTGTGGAAAATAGGAGGGGTTGCTCCGAATTTTGTCTATAAGGTAGGGTCAAACTTGAAAAAGAATTTTGAAATGAGTAAGGTGAAGACTAGTGGTGGGGGTACAGGAAGATGTGGGAACTGCTCTCAGTGTAAATTCATATGTCAAGCTAAGACATTAGTTTTGAACAATACTTTACAGACACTATTGAGACCCGAAAAAGGTAATTGTCAAACTACGGGCATTGTGTATTTAGCACTGTGCAAATCCTGTCCCAGCTTCTATGTGGGAAAAACTGAGAGAAGGCTGAGGGACAGGATTTATGAAAATGGTTATGACATTAGATGCCAAAATATTAACAATGCATTGTTCAAACATATTAGGGAATCCCAATCCTGTAAAGAATTTAAATTTTGTATATTAGAAAAAGTATTGAAAGACCCAAGAGGTGGAAATTACAAAAACTATATTAAAGAAAGGGAAACCAGGTGGCAGATAAAATTGCAGGCATGCCTACCACCTGGATTGAATTAAATTATTTCTATTAAACCTCTATTACATAAAAAATCAGAATACTTTCAATAGGCTAATATTAGAGTCTGTCTTATATTATATGATGTTAGTTGATGATTTTTAAAAATATTTTTAAAATCCTTTTAATTCAATTGTACTGCTTTTCTTATACATTATGTTATATGGAATTTATATTAGGAACAAGTAACTTGTAATAGAATAAGTATATACATTTTTTAATATATTGTTGGTTTTATGGTTATTGGTCTTTTAAGTTCAGTTTTTAAGGCTGTAATAATTAGTAAGTTAATTAACTAATTAACTTATTAGCTTGACTATGTAAGGGGGATAGTAGTATGAGAGGTAGATTCTGATGAAATCCCTTCTGGGATGAAAGCGCTCAATCAGCTGTTTTTGTGAAGAGAATTTGCGATTTAATAAAGGAACTGTTTGGTGTTTCCAGCTTTCGCAGTGTGTCTTTGTGGAATTACTGGAAGTTACTTATGTTGGTCACTTGTTTACCAGTTCAGGCTTATGATCAGATCCTTCAAAGCAAACAGCAATTCTAGAAATGCCAGTTCCAGACAATGTCCAAACCCTACAACATTTTCTTGGCATGGTCAGCTATCTAGGCAAAATCATTCCAGATTTAAGCCAATTGTCAGCACCACTCAGACAGCTGACATGCAAATATATAATTTGGTCATGGTCAGAACAGCACCAAAGAGTATTTGATGTCTTGAAACAGAAAATTGCTAACCTAACAACTCTCAGCTATTTTGATGTTCACAAACCAGTTAGTCTTTCCTGTGATGCTTCTAAATTTAGTCTAGGTGCAGTCATTCTTCAAGAGGGTAGACCAGTAGTCTATTGAGAAAGAGCACTTAGCAATTCTGTTTGCATGTTCACAATTCCATGATTATATTCATAGTCGGCCTATCTAGATTGAAACTGACTGCCAACCTCTTGTTACTATTTTGAGAAAGCCCTTGCATACAGCTCCAGCTAGACTGCAACATATGATGCTCAAATTGCAGAAGAACAATTTCAATCTTGTTTGCGCAAAAGGCAAACATTGTATCTTGCTGATACTTTATCGAGATTGCCCAGAAAAAAACACAGAACAGCATAACAATGAGCAACTTGATTCTGAGGTCATGGAAGTGAGAAATGTTTCTTCCACATGTCTTGATGAGATCAAAACTCACACAGCTTCAGATCCAGTTCTCTAGAAGCTAATCTTCTCTATCAGTTGAGGATGGCCTTCAAAGCAATCTTGTTTACCAATAGAAGTGCAACCTTCTTTTCCATACAGAAGTGAGATTTTTTTTTCAGACAATAGTATCATCATGAAAGGTCCTAGGTGATTGTTCCAAAATCCTTACAACAAGAGTACATTCAGATTTTACATTGTGGCCACCCAGCAACTTTTTCTACCTAAAAAAAGGGCAAGAGAACTAGTATTTTGGCCTTCTATGTCAAGAGATATTGATAAAGTACTTTCATCGTGTTCGGTATGTAATAGTATGAAGCTGCATCAACAAAAAGAACCCATTTACTTAAGTCAGATTCCTGAACTTCCATGGGTGACAGTAGCCACAGATATCTTTGAGTGGAATGGCCAGCATTACTTGGTGTTAGTTGACTCTTATTCAAATTGGTTAGAGATTGACCTACTTCCCAACCTAACTTCCAATACTGTCATTACTAAGTTGAAGCAACATTTTTCTGTCAATGGTAGTCCGCGCAAAGTTGTTTCTGACAATGGTGCACAATTTACTAGTCATCAGTTCAAGAGATTTGCAGAATAGTAGGCATGTTCATATTATGAGCAGTCCTGAATACCCTAGTCAAACGGCTTGGCTGAATGTGCAGTTCAAAGTTCAAAACAGCTTTTAGAGAAATCCATATGTAACAATACCAATGTTTTTCTCAACTTGTTAAATCTGAAGAAACATTCCCCATGATAAACATCTTGGTTCAGCTGCCCAGAGACTTTTGTCAAGATAAACCATAACCAAACTACCAGTCAGTAGTAATTTAATGGTTCCATGTGCTAAGAACAACAAATCAGTAAAAGTCCAACTGTTGAAAAACATTTGTCCCAGATGTCTTACTACGATAAAACCAGCAAACTGCTCAGTTCATTGAAAAAGAATGGAGATGGTGAGGATTCAGATGTCAAAAGGTTTTGATCACATTGGATTTGTGAAAAGTTTGTGTCAAGAGCTTAGATTGTACAATGTGGAATCACGAGGAGAGGAATTCAGACAAAATTGGAAGCATTTGTTACCAGTGTCTGAACCAGTGTTAGAGCTTCTTGCCTGTGACAAAGACTCTAGTTCTCAGAGCGACTTGTCCAATGTTCCTTTTCCAGAGGACTTTCCGTCATTAATCCCCGTTCTTGAGAAAATCCCTGAAACTCCTCAAGCAGAACATTTCCCAATGACTGTTTTTGTTGCTAAACCCAGTCCTATTATTTCACAAGATCAGGTCATATCTCAAAACCTACTTCCAGTTACACGGCAACCTGGACATGACTATTGTTTTTCTTTATTAGTGACTGTATAATGGGTCTATATTGCATTCTTGAACTTTTAAAACTTTGAACCATGTGATTGAACTTTTAAGAATCTGAATGTTTCAGCGGAGATCTCCATACAGTGCGGAATGGGAAGATTTCCCTTTTCTGCACTGCAGTGTGACCTCAGAGTTGATATATTTAAAGAGCACCCAGTGGGGGCACAGACTCCCTCATAGGGGTGTAGAGGGGCTTGCCTCCCCCCCATTTAAACCATTCAGCTTGTTTTTTTCTTTGTTTTTTTTATTACATTTTCGAACTTTTAAAAGTTCGATCATATGGTGTTGACCATATGATATTCGAACTTTTAAAAGTTCAATTATATAATATAGACTTCTGTATAACTGCATGCCTATTAAAATGTTATTGTATATATGAGACAGCTCAGTAAAGAGGGAGGATGTAGATCAGAGTGTGCGATATACTTTTAAGAAGCTTTCCAGTGTTTCAGCAGTGTATACAAGTACTGAGCATGTGCAAGCAACAATGCCATTTTGAGTGACCAGCCAGAGTGTGAGCATGCAGGTATGTAGTCAGTCATGTACATAGTTTGTTTAAGTTTAATGTTTCTGCCATTCATCCTGATGTATTTGTATACAATAAACTATTTAAAAGAACAGCCAAGTCTCAACGTCTGCATAATGCACATAAAAACAGCAACATCCCTCCGTCTTTAGAATGTTCTCCATAATAGCTGCCTTGCAATCTTCACACCAGACTCTCTGTATAATCTGTGCATTCCCATTAATCACATTTCTGGCCTGAAGCTCATCTTTGCCCTCTTCACTACTCCACTTGTAGTAAGTCCATCTCCATCATCTGGTCAGTATTACAGATAGCACAATTTCATGGATAGTGTAGCTATGAATCCTATACTGGAGCTGTATAGGAAGGAGAAGGAGATCTATCCTACTGTCCTGCTTGGTTAAATCTAGGTTGAAAGTCAGAGTCCAATTCTTCTGCTTCATCTTACTTCATATAGCCTTCTCCCCAAACGTTACTTTTCTTGTGGTACTCTTTACCCCTAAAGAATCTATCTTTAAACTCATTGATGACTAAATTAATGTCGCAGCCAAGATACAAGACTGAATGTGATCAGCTGCCTCTTAGCAATGCTGAAAAATATTTTCATAAAACTTCTTATCATCCTTATTGAGTATATTCAGATTCTGTAAGGCCTGTTGCACATCATAATTCATCAGACACAAATTTGTTATAGAACTACAACCACTGCCAAAAGTTCTCTCTGTAACAATGTGCAGAGAAGCATCTCACACACACACGTGCACACACACACACACACACACACACACACACACGCACACATGCGCACACACACGCACACACACACACACACACACACACACACACACACACACACACACACACACACACACACACACACACACACACACACACAAAGACACACATGCAAACACACACACACACACACACACACACACACACACACACACACACACACACACGACTTATGGACTAAAAACTTCAGGCTGTAGTCACCATTACAAAACTTATTAACTTCCCTTATCTTATGTTTTTTTCCTGAAGTCACACTATATACACAGCTTCCTATTTTTTTTTTCTTTGTAGGATCCTAGCATGTCTGATAGGATGCAAACTATACCAAACAAGAACTTGAGACTGGATTTGGATGACACAGTAGTCAGTCAGATCATAGAATGGCTAACTCACCTTTTAGCGATGCTGGGTTAACCTGTCTAATTCTTTGGGCATTCCTTGGGCTGGGAAGAGTGCCTTATATAAACAAACTGATTAAAACATGAATAACCCAAAACACCAAAAGTCTCGAATCCTTGATGCTCCACACTAGATATAAATAAGGCACTCAGAAACATAAAGTGCTTTAATTTTCTTTTTAAGTGTGCAAAAATAAAATCCACTTTTCGTCAATGCAAATAGCTTAACTTCTTCAGAAACCTTACAATAAAATATTGAAACAGGTGACTTATATACACCATTATACCTGTCACATGGTGATCAAATTAAAGTTTAAAGGCAAACAGTATCTTACAAACAGTTGTGCTTAAACTCCAATTATGTGCCAAGGCACACCAGCACCCAGACTTGAAATATGTAGTAGCTGAAGAGACAAGGATGTTCTCCTACAAGCAAGTTTTAGTACCTCCTCCCTAAAGGAAACAAGTTATGTTAGAAATGGCACTTTCATGTGAATGTCAGAAGCAATGAGCAGTAACATATCTTTAGAAAAGCTGATGTGCTAGGAAATAATTCATTCTAGTTTATACAGGTAGACTCCCACATCACTTGTGGTAATCTGTATAACAAAATGAACAACAATTTAATAATGATCTGGTTAACTGACTTGAAAGCTCTCCACCCACTCCCACAAGACCATGCAGATCAGGTATTCACAGAAAAAAAACAGAAGCTGGTAGATACATATGACCCTCACCATCAGCCATAATCTTAATCAGCTGTAACATTTATAAAAGTAAAGAGATAAATATCGTCAGGTAACCTTGAATAAAATATCCATTAATATTGAACATGAAATTGATGTATCATTAAAGCTGGGTAAATTTGACAATAGCCTGTGAAAAATAAACAGAATGAAGATTAGACAGATGTGAAACAGGCTGAAATCAGGGCTTTATCTGTCTAATAGAATGACACAGTGAACTGTGGAAAATGTGTCATGCTTATGGATAAATATGAAATAGAAATGTATAAGTCTGTGGTGCAATTAATCGCCATATTTGTATAGAATCCACTTGGTGAAGTGAACACATACATTTCAGAAGAGGATTTCTGTATGTTTGATAATTAGTCTGTGTGTTCAACCAAGAGTGGTTTCATAATTAAATTTTTAGACTGCAATAATGTAACAGCAAGGAAGAGGAGCACCCAAAGCTTTTCTTGGAAATGGTATTATATGCATAATAATTGCTTACATTTCAAATACTTTCTGGCAATTTGTTTGATAAAATGGTTGTCTTCTGTTCATGCCTGAAAAGTTTGAAAACATTCTAATGTTTCTTTGAAATTTACAATGTCTGTTAACTATAATAGTTTTTCCCTACATTGAAGAACATTAATAACCTAACTTGTACATAAAATATTGAATCATGCTGCTATCTCTTTTAAGTCTCTAAGGCCTGTTAGCTATGATATATCGTTAATGTTCTCAGAAGTAGGTAAAATCATTCAGTGTATACAAAAGTTATGTTTGACATTTTGGAGTGCATATAAAATTAGAATTTAATAACTCATAGCAAAACTAATATTTTTTTCAGAAAGTACTTTGGAAACTGTTCTGAAGAAGTGGGTTTCTTTACATATGATAATTAGCCCTTATGTTCAGTTTGGATTAAGTTTGTATTAATTTTTTAGAATGAAATGACTGAACAGCTGAGACATTTTATTTTAAAGGATTACTATAAAAGCGACAACATTTACATTATTTTTTGTATGGTAATTCTACTTATAATAGCTGATAGTATTTAAAGGAAATTTTAGTAAGTTACTTGATGACATTAATGTTGTGCTTTAATAACTGTGACACCTTGCTAAGTGCATTTTTGAGAAAAAAGCAAAATCTGTACATAATGAAGGATTGCAGAGAGAGTTAGATGGTAAAATGTTAAGACTTTTATAAATGATTATATATCTGGATGGCAGTAAAGAACTCTGCACGTTGGAAAGAAGTAATAAATAAATATATAAGAAGCATTATTGCAATAAGAAGGAAGAATAAAACCAGTGCACTATATAGACGTGATGAATGTTTTAATAATTTTGTTCAATTTTCATTTTTTATGGTTGAAAAAGTACAGATTAATGAGAGGGATTTAGCTTTATTGGCTTGAATGCATGCATAATGACTTAAAACAAAAGTAAAAAGCAAAAATTAAAATGTTATGGGCTTTCAGAAGCCATACAGCTGAAACACATGATGTCCTTAAGGAGTAATGTGTATATATCTCATGGGCCTCTATTACAAGAGGTTTAAGGTATCACACAGTGAAAATTCTAGCTTGGCTAGACTTTTCTTATAATTTTTACTAATTGGTTTGTATGTGTGACCTTTTTACTTTTCAGTTCGAAATTTTCTCCGATCCTCGGTGATAAGGTGTACAGAACTGGAACTCTTCTTATCCAGTGTGCATTTGCACTGTTATAATCCAGTTCTTTTTTGCATCAGGCAGATACTGACAACACCTTTATTCCAAATTGTTTCCTATCCACTTTCTCCTCTCCTTTCAGTCTGTAGTGCTGATTGGTACTGCAATGAATTTTTGTCATGGAGAATGTTGTTGTATCTTTCGGCTTTTCCCAGTTAGAGGCGACACAGTGGAACTGCTGTCCGCTAATGATTGTCAGTAGATTTTTACTTACCGAGTTGCCAGCCCTGACCCACAACCTTCAACGAAGGTACGCCCATTCACGCATATCTCCACACAGAAGACACTTTAGCTGAGTATCAAACAGGACAATGTCTTACTGTGAGGTGACAATGCTACCTCAGTACCACCACCAGAATACATGTACATATTTCACACAAGCATGTGCACACACCCAGACATACATAAATGTAGATTCACACTCATACACATGCACACACATGCACACACACACACACACACACACACACACACACACACACACACACACACACACACACACACACA
Source organism: Protopterus annectens (assembly GCF_019279795.1). NCBI lineage: Eukaryota > Metazoa > Chordata > Ceratodontiformes > Protopteridae > Protopterus > Protopterus annectens. The sequence continues at coordinate 1,419,455,716 of NC_056739.1, read as the reverse complement.
CACACTTACATGCACTCTCACACATATATGGAATTTGTTACCCTGGGCCCAAACTATGCACATAAACAAAAGGAATGTACTTGGCAGACCAAATTCAAGCTCCATTGCTATTTTACAAGGATAACCAATCTCTTTAATGATGCAGTAGACCTGCTGTTTCTACATTTTATTGAATAATGCATATATTCTTGTTGAAGGCAAGGCTTTCATTTGAGTCAATTGAAAACAAAACAAAACAAAAACATATGTCGAAATCATTGTGATGTAATCAGAAATAGCACATTCTCAACTCTTGTCATTTTCTGAGCTGCAAGTAAATATAACTTGAGATATTTTTACTTGAAAATTCTTTACTCAAAACATTTAGATGTGAGAGTATCTGAGGGATCAAGAAATGTGATGAGATACTTGTAAAGTATTGCTTGAAACTCTATCCAGTATTGCTTGTATGACCATCCCTAATGTCTTAGGGATAATCTTGAAGGGATGAGAATACTTAAATGTTTGGTTGTTTAGAAAACAATACATTTTTTTAGGAAATGGAATAGTAAATTAAAGGATCATCTTCAGTAGTCCATCACTTCCTTCTTTATATGATCTACAGAACTGTCTGCTGCACTGCTCATGCAGCCATAATAATAGCTTATTCATTTAATAGGACATCTCCACATCTCACATCTTGTCCATTTTGATTGCACCTAAGGGCCCATGCCTTTTTGGCAACATATTTCTTACAATTGGCTGTGAGGAACATTGCTGCTATGTTCTCCCAATCTGGTGAGAGGCTGGCATAATGGTTAAGGAGTTTGCCTTATAAACACAAGGCACGGGATTTGATTCTCACATGGGGTAATTGTTTAGGCTTAAAATGGCCCACAAGGGCAGATAACGTAGAACAAACCTATGAACCACTTCTCTTGCTCTCTGCAGCTTGGGGTCACTTCATCCACAGAAGAGCTATTTGTCAGGTATTTTACTGTGCATTACTTGTCATTGAACCTCAGTTATCAGCTCTACAAACAAACTTTTAACAGCCACTACTAAGGTTATTTTCTACATTTCTCAACTCTCCTCAGTTGTATCATCTCCATAAAAGATCTTAACCTCATTTCCCTGTCATTTAGTGATGTCTAACACAAAGAAACTGAACAACACAGGACTGATTATTATCGCTTGTGGTACCCTGTTTCTCACCGTGTTCTTGTCCTTCTTCCTTCCCTGACCACCACCCTTTTCTTTTTCCCTTTACCCACTTAGCACCTCCTCTGCCCATTTTTTTCTATAAATTTTCCAGTGTATTTCAGTTTCAGAGTCAATCTACATTGCTTCATAGGATAATAGGGTCTTGCTAAGTTTATTTTTAAGGAAGCCATCATGAAGCTTAGCTACAACACCCACCACTGGTAAGAGATTAAGATTGCCCCCACCCCATTAAATAAATTTTCCTAACAAGTCCAAATCACAAATTTGTAATCATCCATCCAGACTGTCTTTAAAGGTTGCTATGGAAATATTCTGGTTGATATGTGTGGGCTCCCTATTTAATAAATGGGGAATAACTTCTATTAGATACCTGTTGTTCGGTCTGTTATTTTTCATAGCGCAGTTTAAGTTCATATCACTAGACTTAGTGCTTGCTTTACCACTAGTTTTATTTAGGTTCAAAAAGAAATGGGTCATTTATAGCATTGAAGATTAATCAGAGATCGCCACTTTCATGTGTTTGATTCTGCGTAGATGGACAGAGCTTAGATGTCTACTAAAAATTTGCTGAGACCATAGATTGTCTCATTAATAAGTGTTGAGAACTCCCAAGTTGATTTAGGTGCTTAGTAAGGTAGATGCAGAAGAGGGCATTATGTTCAATCATAGCCCTAATAAATGTGGAATGAAGTGAAACAATAACTTCACCAGACTACAAGGAGATACTACAAAGGAAAACTGAGCAGTACAGAAATATTTTATAACCATGATAGAAGCATGGCAGTTAGAGAATAATCTATTAACCCAAGTCCCTGAAGAGTGTTTACAATTTAAGTGGAATGCTGCCAATATGGTATATTGTAGAAATGTTAGATTTACTGAAGGAAACTAATGTGCATTTCTTGAAATTGATGGTAAGCCAGTGACTAAAAAAAAAAAACACTACCAAACAAGCCTCTCACTCCAACATGTGCTCAAACCACAGCAAAAGAATCAACAACTTTAATGTTCAGCCTTATCAAAGTAATATATGCTCCAGTCGGAGAAACTGAATCCTTTAGTCATATAAATCCAGAAACAGGAAACCAAATGACTATTGATCTTTGACCACCAAAACTGGAGTATTATTTCATTTGTCCTATTTGTCACCTTTTGTTGGTCATTTGGTTCTCTCATGATGGATTAAAATGAATACAAAATTTTCTTCAGCAAAAGTGCCTATTATTTCAATGGTGCTGAATATTCAGTTGGTTAAGCCCATGATTAATACAGCAAACATTTGTTAATTCCGTCCCTTGCTGGTAAATATAACTATCAGAATCAGATTTCGTTACTGTCTCAAATTTTCAGTCATCAGCAAACTTACTTACCATTTACTGTTAATATTTTCTTTAATGTTACAGAAAAATATACCAGAGGAGGAAGGGATTCATGATGGTGTAATGTGAGGCAATGATTTTGACATTTCTCTGTCTAGATTAAATTATCTGAAATGTAATGCCAAGGATTCTGTCAGACAGCCAATTGTCTATGTATTAAAACTATGTATGGGTTAATTTTAAGCTGGAAGAGTTTGACAGTAATTTCAGCACAGGACATAGTGCCATAAATACTGTAATGTTGAAGTAGGCAGTATGAACTATATGCCCCTTATCCATACCTTCTGAAAGCATGTTGAAGAACTTGGCAAAGATGAACAGGTAAGAGCTGCCTTTTACAAAGCCATTCTGTTGTGCATCTAGAGATATAAGGTAAATTGTACTATTGTTTGTTAAATTAACTGTAATGCATTCCATAGTTTTGCAAATAATACAAGTAAAACCAATAGGCTTGTAATAACCATGTTCAATACATTGACTACCTTTATGCAAAGAAAAAACAACAGTTGTTGTCTATACATTAACGCAACAGAGGTTGAAGAGTTGATGGAGGATATTTGACAGAAGGGACTTGATGCATATCAGCAGCCATCTAGGACAGTGCCAGTACTAGTGAAACTGGTGTTTTTAATTCTGTAAAGTTTCAAGAGGACTTTGTCAGGAAAGATTTAGGAAGAGAAATATGAGGAAGAATAGTGGTGTAGGGGGGAGGGCGGATGATGTGAAGTTTGAAGAGAATTAAGCCACAAGAATTTTATCAATGCAGATAAAGTCAGAGTAGGTGGTACCAATAGACATAAATACATTACAGGACTGTTGGTTACATATATCTTTCCTAATAAAGCTGATGAAGGCCTCATGGTTGACATTTGAGTTAGACATAGCCATAAGTGTGTAGCTGATTTTCCATTTCCTAATAATAAACTTGAGGGACCTCCAACTTTTAATTCCCTTTTAAAAAGACAAGGTAAATATTTTCTCAATATGTTCAAGAGATTTTTATTTATATTTACTATTACTTGAACTTCAGCAGCCTGTAACCATTGTCACTAAAGGTGTGTGTACTGTCAACAGCCATAAGGAAAGCATTCAGAGTTTCAGTTTCACACCAGTTTTATTTATTTTTGTTAGTTTAGTCAGAGAAAGCAGGCAAAGAGGTCAGCAGAAGAAAGTAGCAAGCTGACAAAGAACTGGTTGGCCAAGGTGTGTGAAGCCAGAGGACTGGTGCTTGCCAACCTGACAAAAGAGGATATGATTTCACCTTAATTGTAGCTGCAGCATGGTCTAACAACCAGTGAGATAGCTAGTCTGCTAATGGGGATGTGCAGCTTTTGGAAACAGGACAGTTCACCTTTTCCTCAGAGGACTTAAAAATCCATATGGAGTTAAAGGGACTTGAACGGGAGGCTGAAGAAAGGGAGAAACAGCATCAGTATGAACTGTGACTGTTGGAGGCTGAGGAAAGGGAGAAGCAGCAACGGCATAAACTGGAGGCCAAATGTTTGGAGAACAAAGAAAAAGAGGGACTGCAACATTTAGAGACAAAAGAGAGACTGCAACATTTGGAGGCTGAAGAAAGGGAGAAGCAGTGATAGCATGAAAAGGAGATACTGACTCTTTGAACAAAGTAAATCCGCTTAGGCTGAACGCTTTTCCGATTTGCTTTATTGAAATAAAATGAAGTGTTTGAAATTTAAAATACGCTTTTCGTCCTAAAACAGTATTCGGACTTCTTCAGACTAACTGACAAACATAGCAAGTGCAGTTCTCCCTTGCCTGTTCAGTAAACTGTGGGGGGTCCATTCTTCTGTAAGAAACAGTCTTTCTACAGACTGTACCCACTAACAAGACAGTAAATGTGTTATAATACAGTTAATGCAGTCATCTGGTGGAACTCGGAATAAAATACATCCTCTGCTTTATGTCATCAACAAGGGTAATCCAAAAAACAATGGCTTGAACTTCACAAGCTAGCACTAGCTTCCAGCAGAATCAAAGACTTTAAGTATTAATTATTTTTTCAGAATTCAAGAAGAATGATAGCAGTCACTTGCTTGGCAGAGATACTGACTCTTTGACAGGGTTATGGAGGTAATGGGGAAGGGAGTAAACAAACTGCAGAAGCAATAAAGGTCAATAAATTTCTTCCACAATTTAAAGACGATACTGATTTAGATAGTTTTAATCATACTTGAAAGGGTATGTAAACAGTATGACATTGACTAAGAGCTCTGGGTGCAGTTCCTGGCCCTCTTACTCCATGGGAAAAGTGTAACTGCTGTTTCCAAATTGTCTGATACTGACTGTTTAAATTATGAAAAAGTAAAACAATGTTTGCCAGACTGTTTTAAGTTAACACCTGAATCTTACAGAAAAAAAAAAGTTTTTTGAGTAGAGATGCATGGCAGATGAATGTTAAGCACTTGCACATACTTCCATAGGTGGGTGAGGGGGTGTCATGTCACCATGGTGAGGGAACAAACCCTTAGCTCTTTGCTTGAGGACATGAGAATTTGGTTGGCAGACTGAGAATGTAATTCTGCAGATGAGCTGGGGAGAAGAGGGGACCTCTACTTAGCAAGCAGGGCATCATATATATATATATATATATATATATATATATATATATATATATATATATATATATATATGTGTGTGTGTGTATACACACTTAAAATAATCACATGACACAGCTATCCTATCACGCCAAGTAGATATTCAATTACAAAGTTTATATTTAAAGCGCTCAATTGTTAAATTTCCTTAATCATATAAGAAACAGGACAATACAAAACTGCCATTATAAAAAATATGTGTATGCACACATGCCCTATATCTATGTTTATAACTATATGTTAATATGTATTTTTATAAAAATCATAATATTATACATTTCTCTGTTTTAATTTTAAAATTGGTTTAATTGTAATATGTTTATTTACACCTGGACTAGCATCTGCCTGCAAGTATACAATCCATTTATATTCCTTCACCATCTCGCCTAGTAATAATCTCACCACGCCGTATATTAGGTTTCAATATTTCTATCACTCTAAAGTTAAAGTCATGGCCAGTACCCTGTTCTAAAATATGTTTTGCTAGTTAATTACTTTCAATTCTTCTACGTATATTAGATTTATGCTCCAGAATTCTATCACCTAGTCTTCTGGGGCATTTACCCACGTAAAATGCCGAACAGGCTGTACAGGTCACTAAATATGCCACTAAAGTAGTGTTACAAGTGGCCATACAAGTGAAGGAATAATTTATTTTTGTAACAGGATGTAAAAAATCTGTCAATTGGCAGATGTTCATACAACATGAGCAGTTATGACATGGTATTGTCCCTTTTGTCTTAAAGTTAATGCTTTTTTGTCGATTAAAATGAAAATCCTTATAACATAAATATTGTTTTAAATTACCTGAATTCTTATAACAGAATAAAAGTTTTTCAGTTAACCATTTTTTATGTCCTGGGATAGAATTAAGTATATTCCATTTCTCTCGAATAATATTTTCTATACCCTCAGTTGCTCTGCTATATGTCATAGCATATCTTAATGGTGACTGGAAGGGTAGAAAAGGGAGCAAGCAGGTAGGTATGTTCATGGATATCCCTGCAGAAGTCTTGATAGGGAATGATTTTGATACTGCAGTACTTTGTGTTAATGCAGTTACACACAGTCAGGCTTGGAGACAGGCAGACTGGTCTGGTAGCTTGGGGGGACCCAGAACGACCCCATGTCTGAAGGTGGGGTGGTGATGTGGTTATTGCAGGGAGGGAACTACCTTGTAGTTATGAGCCTGAAAATGAATCACATCTCCTGGTAGGTACTGATGGTCCCAGGAACAAGGTGACGGCAAGGAAAGAGGTGAGTAATAGTACCCAGGCTGACATAGAGACTTTTTAAAAAATTACTAGGCTTCCTGTGGAAGGGGAGCTAAGAAGTGTCATGAAAGTAGAGTTGAGATAGGCACAGCTTTCAGACCCTACCTTATGAGGCTTGAGGGAGGTTGCTAAGGGGACACCTGAAGCTCATGGAAAAGGGGAGTCTGTATACTGGGATAAAGGGTTACTGTACAGAGAGTGGAACCCTTATGGAAGGCTAGAAACAGAGGTACTACAGCAAATGGCAATGCCCAGAGCCTACCATCTGGCACTTCTAGCCATAGCCCATGATAGCCCTTTTGCAAGTCATATGGGTATAAAGCATGCCAAGATTCATATCACACATAATTGTATTGGCCTGGGATTGCAAGGGATGAAACAGGGTACTGCAGGATCTGTGAGCAGTAGCAAAAGGTAGGAAAGGCAGGAGACAAAGCCAAAGCTCTATTATTTCCTTTGCCTGTGATTATTTCAGAGGGTATATATGGATATTATGGGTCCTCTGAGTACCTCAAGTTCCACAGGAAAGAAGTATAGCCTGGTAGTAATAGATTATGCTACAAGATGCCCTGAGGGGGTGGCTCTGTATGCCATCAAAAAAGAGAATGTGACAAATGCATTGTTAGAGATTTTCAGCAGTGTAGGTTTCTGAAGGGAAACACTGACTGACAGAAGTGCCAATTTTATGTTAGACCTGCAAGCTTGTCTGAGGTAGCATTGTGGGGTGAAGCACCTAAAGACCATCCTTTAACATCCCCAGACTAATGGTTTTGTGGAAAGGTTAAACTCTACACTAAAGACCATGCTACAGGCATTTGCAAACCAGTTTAGGAGAGAGTAGGACAAATATTTGCTCCATCAACTGATTGCATACAGACAGGTACCCCAGGAATCCACAGGATTTTCACCCATTGAGTTATTTTAGGGTGAGGGGGGGCCTTTAGATTTTATTTGTGATGAGTGGGAGGGCGAGTGTGAACCCACAAGGAGTCTGTTGTGGCATATGTCCTACGCCTTCAGGACAAGGCTTAGGGAGTTCATGGGCTTGGTCCAGGAGAACCTGGCAGGAGCCCAACAGTGGAAATAAAATCTGGTATCACAGGAATGCTCGAGCCCAAGAGTATGCTGCAGCATAGCAGATGATGGTGCTTATTCCTGTCAGACACAATAATCTGCAGGCAGCTTGGGAATGGCTCTTCAAAGTGCTAAAGAAGGTCAGTATTGTTAATCACATCATAAACCTGCTAGGCAGGAGACATGGGCACAAATTCTACTATGTTAACAGAATGTAGCCTCAGCATGTCAGCAAGGTCCTGAACAGTCTGCAAAGGGCAGGGCAGACCGTTAAGACCAGTAAGTGTCAGGTGGATATGGCAGTGGTCTCTTATCTGGGACAAAGAGTGGGAGTGGTAAGATTAGACCAGAACTTTCTAAGGTGGAGGCTACTCAGGCATGGCCTGCCCCTTTTACCAAAAAGCAAGTGAGGGCATTATTGGGGACAGCAAGGTAAAATAGAAAGTTTTTTCCCAATTATAGTACAATAACTGCAACTCTCACAGATTTGACAAGGAAAAACAGGCCAGATAAGGTAATGCAAAGCCCATCATGTGAGCAGACATTCCAAAAGCTTAAAGGGGCTTTGAGATGAACCTCTGTATTAGCCAGTCCAGATTACAGCAATGCAGATGGATTCTCAAGGGCATAGGTTGATGTATTCCCAGACAGGCCCCTTTCTCAAAGCAATATGTTTTTAAGGTCACTTGAAAAACTAGCTTGAGTCTTCAAGGGGGCGCAGATGGGACATTGTGAGGTATTGCCGGCTATATCAGGAGAAATGGGAGAGTGCATATCTGGCATATGCCAGCATGGCTGGCTGAACTTTTTTAAATCTTATGCCATTTGACTGCCACATTGATTTGTATAGGTACTTGTGTTAAAAATGTATTTGTAAAAGTTGCTTATGTTAAAAATGCTGCAACAGAACCTTAACAGAGTTCTGAATGTGTATTGTGCCAGAGTCAGGTGACTAGAAGTGATGTCATTCTATAACTAGCTTAAGGATGGAATTCTGGCAGCAGCAGTTTGTTTTTGTTTTTCTTTGGAACCTGATATAAAAGATCCATGTCAGCTATCACAGTTCAGTATTAGAAGTTGTTCAGTTCTTAGTTGCACAGTTCACTAGTATGTAGTATCTCATCTTGCCTTGTAGAAGTGATCATCTCAGCAGTACATCTTGCCTTGCAATACTAAGTGAGTTAACTAGGGACAGCTTCTCTTTAGTTCAGTTGTAAAAAGTGCAGTGAGATTAGTTTAGATTTATTTCTTTTCCTGCATCTGAAATTCTATCCAACTGTGTTATTTCCTGTGACTGAGAACTCTGTTTATTGTAATTAAATATTAAGTATTCTTCTACTTTCTTATTTCATTATCCATTATTAAATATTTGTATGCCTTTTAATTTTTCTGGTCTTTTAGAGAATACTTTTAACATCTTGAGAGTAGTTGTGCTTATTTTAGTGACACTGTGGCCACTATGATGAGCCTTACTACTTCGGTCACACTCCATTTATATCAGTATTAGTTTGACACAGTATAGTTGGTTACGCTTTGTAAAATCTTTAGAGTTTCTGACTCATGGCAGCAATCTTCCCTGTAGTCTGGAGAGAGGGGACATAGCTGGTGAGTCTGTGCCAGCCTTTCCCAGATGCGAGTGTGTGTCTGTGAAAGCTGAGATATTTAAGTGTGTGTATCAGATACTTGGAACTGAGACACAATGCTCCAAGCTGGGTTTTGCTTGTGATCTGGAGAGATAGGGAGTCTGGTCCCAGTGGAGTGTGTTCCCTGTGTGCTCTTGGTGAAAACTGTGTTTGATGCAGAGATCTGCATTTGAAATACTGTGCAAATCCATTCCTGTTTTTAGTGACTGGCTCTCACTGGTGTCAGTGATGAGGATTGGGGCTCCATGATTACTGACCTGGAGTAAAGAAGGACCACTGCATCCTTGATAAGTGCTTCTAATCTAGAGAATTGCCCTACTCAGAATTTCTCACAGTTGTGGCATAATTCTCTAGATTACATGATATGAGCCACAAGACTTGAAGTCTGTTGCCTGCAGTTCTCCAACACTTTTCTTGGGGTCACCGATGGTGTAAGCCACACCACATCTCTTGCCCCAGAATGGGTGAGCTACCACTAGTGGATCACTCCCATGTTTTCATTGCCTGGACTGATAATCAGACCCTAGTTATCTGGATTACATTCAGGGCTTTTCCTTCTATGCCACTTGTTTTTTTCCCCTTCATGTTACACCAAAAAAAAAAAAAGATGGCATAGTAAATGTCCTACTAATTTTAATGTCTACAATACACAGTATAGCCAACTATCTAAAAAAAAAAAAAAGAAAACTAGAAATCTATTATAAAAGACAGACAAGATCTCTAAACCTGACTAACAAATAAAGTAAAGGTAATTAAAAATTTGAAAAAGCTAAATGCAGCAAATTAAATAAGAGATAAAATAAAAATGGTGCTGGATAACCTCAAAATGTTGGGCCCACACACATCTCAGGTGGAGAAATATACTACATAACACAGATATTAAACTGGTAGCTGAATATCATGAAAATCATGAAGTAGTGATATTAAGAAAAACAAACTAAACAAGCAGAATACAAGACAAAGGAATAACCCAAGTATCTCATAATTATATACTAAATTAAAAAATATAAAGAACTAAAACACAGCCAAGTTAGAGTTTTCATAGTTTTAATAGAAGCCAATGGGTACTGTCAGAAAGGTAGTTTATCCCAGCTCATTATGTTGAAACTCACCTTTCATACTTCTTAACTGTACAGATTTTCAAATAACATCTGGATTATAGATTCATATTTTTGGTCACTTTCTCATAACCTTTGTGGTTTTCTAGCAAATTACTGAGGACTGATGCCACTAAATAATGGCAAATGTTTAAGTTTCAGACTCTATATCCTTTAGAAAATACAGGTGAATATACGTCCTGTTGTTCAAACTACCTTTTATGTTTTTAAGAGGAACTTTGGGACACCTTATTGATATGGAAAGCAAGCAGAAACAAATCCTTTGTTCTGCCACTGTTATTTGCTAGATAATACTGGTAGATTTTATTGCCAGGTGCTAGACCCTACCTTATCAACACAAGTAGGGGGTTAACTGATTTATATTCTTCAAAATATTGGAGAGTAATCAGCATGCTCCATGCACAACAAATATATAAGAGCCACAGTAATGCATTTCAACTCAGTTTGAAGCAAACTTAAAATGTTTGCAAAGTCCTACAAAAAAAGTAATTGTCAATATTTGGTTTCATGGCATCATATAAATAAACTTACCTCATACTACTGTCAAGATGAGCCTTTGGATTTCTTACCACTGTGCCCTTACCATACACTTTGGAGTATCAAAGTTGCAGACATGCTGTTCCACCCAGTCACTACCACAACAAACCGGGTAGACTGCGGAAAGTTGAGCTGGATCAGAAAAACACAAATAGCTGATTCTTTGAACAGGGGCTCCATCTGAATGGTATCCTAAGTAGCCATCTATTTTGCCTATGCTTATTCTCATGAGGGCAAATGTATGTCATTTGCACTCCATCCTTTACCCCTGTCATTGCAATGATATTAACCCAAAGCAATATCATGGTCTGTATCATGTGATAAACCGCAGCTGCAGAAATGCTAGGGAAGCAGCATTCAGAGCACCTGTTATGGTCATATTATAGCTAGCTATAAATGAATTTGGATCATCTGCAAAGCTTATGTAAAACAGGTTCAGTAGTGAACACATAGCTTCCAAATTTGCAAACTGCTCTGATAATAGATAATAGATATAGAGTATTCCATCTTAGCAGAAAAAGATTGAGAGGGTCTAAGATAGAAATTACTTGTAGCAGTTCAGCTAGGAGAAATTTTCCATCAGCATTTTCCTAGGGTCAATATCTTTATTGGAAATAAAGTCCAGTAAGTCAGAAAATTTGGAACTGCAATAGCAGCTATGTTAGTAAAGCCGAAGCTCTGCAAGAGTGAAGAGCCCATTAGCCAGTTTTTGGTCTTGATATGTATTAAAGCCACCAAATATCAGCAATGTGTGGGATCCATGCAATGAAGAAATAGTTGAATTTGAATAGAAAATCAAGCACTTAAGCAGTAACCTACTTTACTGTAAATCCAGGAAAAGTCTACAGTTCTTTCCTTCACCTATGACATATTCAACATAGTTAGATATTTCAGCTTGTCATCTCTAAAGTGGATAAGTAGAGATGCCGCCCATTATTAAAATGTGTAGGACTATAAATTTCTTGTCAGTCAAGAGAAATAGATGCTTCAGGGTTGGGACAAAGCTGTGATCCAGCCATGCTTCACAATGGACAGCAAATTTGTCTCACAGCTACAGGGCCTGATTTATTTTGACTTTACCTGACATTATTAACTAGGCATAGACAAGATCTTCACTGGGGCAACAGCTTACGTCTACCAGGTCAAGACTGAAATTCATGTCTTGAGGTAATTCATCTAGGCAGATTAGGTCCCTATTCAAGTGATGCATTACCATCTAGCAATAGTGAATAATCCTGCCACTGCCACAAATTCCCATATATGGGTGGGTACGAAATAAGCCGCCTCCTCCTCCTCTAATGCAATATCTTGCATTCCACACTAATATTTAAGGGAGACCATAGGATATGATAGCAGACAGTCAAGTGAGAAAAGAACAAGCATGAGATTCCGTGTCAGAAGAGAGTTCTATACATACACACAGTAATAGAATATCTAGCCAACCCAAACAAAGAAAACAAGTAGCTGCACAAGCTTGAATTTTCTAAGAAAAGTAGTTGAAAGGAAATAGGAATTCCTGGTCCATAAAGCATCGGTAATACATGTTTACAATAATATGACCACAATTACATGATAAATGATTACCAAATAAGGACAAAAATAACAGAGGCCAAAATGGCTGTATAGGGTAATATGGAAAATAACGCAGCGTAACTTTTAGTTAGTGCAAAGCAAAATGTATTAAATTTTAAAGCATGGACCAAATTTATTTCTCTATGGGAAATAATTGATCCATGTCCTTGATACAATCCAATAGGATATGATTTGTAAAAGTAATACTAACTTATGAGTTAAATCCCAGAAAACTCCAAGAAGGCAACCTTGTAAACGTACCTTCAATAGTGATATCCACTGTCAAGTTAATGGAAAATCATTTTTATTTAAGTAGCCTATAAAAGTCATATTCCCTATAAGAGGTAACTCTAACATATCTGAATACCATAGAAAAACAAAAACTCTAGGGAGGGAGATACTGCCATCCAGTCAACTCCACTAGGAAGAAGTACACCAAAATAATTTATATTAGTGTATGCAGTTCATATATCAAATTAATCCTCACCTGAGAAATTACGCCACTAAATAAATGATACCATTTGGTCAAAGGGAATCTCAAAAGACTTACTGATTTTTCAGTATAGGGCAAGTACATAAAATGGTGCAGGTATCTGCTGACATGATCATTAGTAAGCAAAAGGTGTCCCACAACTACAAGAATTTCCCAGCAATTTCCTTCATTTGTAGAACAACACTGCAAATCTTAGCATCACAAATCTGTCTGAAACCTCTGAAAATATACTGGTAGTTCACACAACACAGAGGACTATGTACATACAAACACAGCAACAGAAAAGCAAACATAGCATAAACATTCCCTTTTTGTTTTTCATCCAGTATGCATATGTTTACTTTTTAACAATTTTCATTCTCTCCATTAGTACATAAATTGCTCAGTTCCTCTAAGGGAGTAGTCACGAGGTTAAATTCCATGCACAGAAAGAGGCTAAATGAGTGTTTGGATGCAAAGGAGCCCACTACTAGGTTTTTAGTCATTAAAGCTAAGCTTTAGAACTTAACAGACCTCTTTGACATCTTTCTGCATGTCTGCAATTGGCCAGAAGTGAAGCCAATATGGCACAGTATACAGAAGGGATATCAAAGAGAGTAAAATCACAGAATGAAAGTTTAGATAGTATTTTCCAGTGGCATTAAAAGTATACTGAAATGATAAATCAATGGGCCGGATTCACGAAGGCTTGCACAGAGTCTAAGAGTAGAGTAAGACTCCAGACAGCCAATAAGTCTGCCGAGCGATCCAGGAACAGCCAGCAGGGGCGTGCATGAGAGCTCCTAAAACTACTTTTGCACGGACAGTGTTATGTTATGCAAATTACCTCATTTGCTGCTGAAAGCTATGCAAATGAGGTAAATTTGCTATCCAGGAAACACTAACCTGTCCAAGTAAAAGTAGAGTAACTTGCAGAAATGTACTCCGTTGGTAATGGAGTACCTTTCTGCAAATAGTAAAACGGAGTTATGATAGCTCCAAATAAAGGATGCATCCAGTTGGGGAAGCATGCTAATGGCTAAATATAAGGCCAATGGCATTTTTATCTGTTCTGTCTCAAAATAATAAAAAATAAATTTTTTCCCCAATCTCCGATGTTTAAGTGTAGCGCAGCACTGCACAAATGTGTGGCGCTCTAAAAACCAGAAAAAAAAATAAAAGCCAAAAATAGGCATTTTATTAAAAATATTCCTCTGCCATGCAGGTGAATGGCAGGCTGAAGATAACATGACTACTGAGTAGTGGTTGCTAAGGGGGGAAGCTCAGTCTGAGAGATGTAACCAAGCATTAGCAGGCAATCCTATGCAAATGAGGATAAGGGCAGTGAATCCCAATTTTCCCTGCCATGTGAACCATGTCCCTAGAGTGTAAGAGTAGGATTAGGGGAGTAACAGAATAGAAAATAGGTGACATCATGAGGGGGTATGTATCAAAGAATGTAAGCTTATTGGAGCAGAGTGGCATGTATTTGCTGTAACTTACTCAGGACTGGAAGAGGCGTGTCTACAGTTGTCTTAACTGAAACCCAGAAACCGAAGGTGTACGCCATGGATATCACTAAAGTTTCTTGCAAAGATGCTTACACTGTGTGCATGCGTGTGAGCGCCTGTAAACCTGTCTAAGCCTGTGTGCACGTGTGCACCCGTGTAAGCCTGTGTAAGCCTGTGCAAGCCTGTGTGCGCATGTGTGCACTCGTGTGCACGTGTTTGCACTTGTTTGCGCATCGCTGCCCCCTGTGGAAACAGAAAGGGAAAAGGAAGGAAAATAAGTAGTAGGAAGTTAACCAAGGAGAACTAGCAGAGCTGCCAGGTGAAATCAATCAGAATTAGCCAATTACACAGGCAGTACACTAGCCCAGCCCAGCACTTAAAACTCTGCAAACAACATTCCTCCGTGTTTTTCTCAGAAACACTGCAACACTGCAGTCTACAAAGAGAAGTGAAAACTTAAAAAGCTTAACTGAGACAAAAAAATGTTAGGGGCTGCATTGCTATTATAAGGCAACACGTGCAAGATGCTGAGGGTGGTGCCATTGCGAATGCTGCTGAGCAACCCACAGTGCGGAGATGGAGAAGAGTGTACAGACCCAGGGTAACCTACCAGGGGCTACATGAGCTGGAGATAGTGGAGCGCTATAGAGTGGAGAGAGACCTACTGCAGCAAATTGTTGAGCTGTGCAGGCCATGCCTCACACACACAGAACCAACAGAGGGGAACCCATCCCAGTGGAAACCAAGGTATGTGGTGGCCTAAGAATACTAGCAACAGGTACCTTCCAGAGACCAACTGGTGATATGATGGGGATTTTGCAGCCATCAACATCCAGGGTACTGCAACAGTTCCTGAATGCCATGTCAGCACAGGTCGGTGATCATGTATATTTCCCCAATTCCCATGAGGCATTGGCCAGCAATATGCTTCTCTTCCAGCATATAGCAGAATACCCTGAGGTAGTGGGTGCAATTGACTGCACGCACATACACATTAAAGCACCAGACAGTGAGCGGGTTAGGGCCTACATCAACCGCAAGGGCTTCCACTCCATGAACTGCCAGGTCATGTGCGATGCCCAGGGCATAATACTGAATGTGTGTGCTGGCTGCCCTGGAAGCTACCACAATTCCCATATCTGGCATCTGACGCAGCTGTACCAGACATTTGCCAATGGGGACATCCCTGATGGTCACCTAGTGGGGGATGCTGGAGATGCACTGGAGCCGTGGCTGATGACACCCATCAGAAATGCACACACACCTGAACAAGAACACCATAATGAGGCACACGCACAAACAAGAAATGTAATCGAGCATGTGTTTGGGATGCTCAAGTCATGGTTCTGGTGCCTGGACACATCTGGTGGAGCCTTGCAGTACTCACCAACTACATGTACCTTAACTGTCATGGTATGTGCCATGCTACACAATATGATCCTGCAAAAACAGCTGCAGCAAGATCAGCATGGGGCAGGGCCAAAGAGCCCCCCACCATTGCCAAGGCCTGCACAGGCACAGCATGATTCAGAGGAGGAACAACCTTAGCCTGCCCCAGTAGGCAGAAGGAGGCGTGCTCAGTATGCCTTGGCCTTGGCAAAGAGGCAATGCATAGCACATACACTGGCTCAGTAGGAACCCTGGAAATGATACCTCTCTCTGACTTGCACATAAAATAAAAGGGATGCCTAACTTGACACTACCTTTTTCCACAAATGTATAGGGAGTGTACTATGTGCATCTGACATAGGCAACCCTGCAGCACCACCTGAGGCATGGTTGCCATGTTTTAAGTAATATAAAGCAGTGCTAGGCAGCTTTTACCACTATTTAGTATATGTAAACAAAAATTGCCCGAGCTAACTAGCGCAATGTTGGGCAACGTTGAGCAATGTTGGGCAAGGTCGAGCAAAGTCGGGCAAAGTTGAGCAAAGTCAGGTAAACATGCTCATATCTGCTTTACTGTTCGTTAAGCAGTCTGGTCTGCCCAGCATGAAAATAAAAAGCAGTGAGAGGGCTCGAACCCAGGATACTGTGCACTTTAGTCACACTACTGAACCACTAAGCCATGATAGCATTCCACTGGCACAGACACAGCAGGACAATTGTACACTAATGCAAACACAAAGAAATGCTGTAGCATGCCCCTAAAGAGGCATATGGGTAACCTCCCCCACAGGCCTATGCAGACAGAACAGCAGGCCAGGCGGTGAGATGTGGGTTGGGTAGGCTATGAAGTCGCAATGTAATATACGTGACAGTGGACGCCAAGATCTGTAGTACAGTAGTATGCCTCAAGCCAGTGTGATAGGCAACAGTACAGACTGAAATGGAGTACCTTATATAGCAATGCAGGCCTAGCAAATGTGTATAAGTGTCAGGTGAACCCCTCATCCTATGTACATCCACAGTAACAATCAGGTGTGCCCCCGGGTAGAAATGTATAAAGAATTGCTGTCCCCCTTGTATGTAGAAATGTTGATAAGTCTATGCAAAGTGTCTCATGGAAGGCTTGCAGGCACAGCATGATCCCTGTTGATTTATGACACAAAGGTGAGCCCTGCTGTAAAAATACAACTTGATTTTCAACACACATATAGTATAAATGTCTATAGCGGCCGTGCTCACACACTTCAACAAATGTAGTGGATTTCATTCAACATCACACTGAAAGGTCATACTGGGCATGCTCACACATTTAAATAAACAAAGCAAATGTCAGGCAACAACATACTGAAATGTCATACTGGGCATGCTCAGACTCTTAGGCTAAATATGGAGATGATAATAAGGGATCTATGGAGAAATGTGGTTAGTCATCTCTACTTCCAGAAACAGATTCACAAAGTGGTCAGACAATCATGCTATGTGTTCACACAACCTGCCAAAGTCTGTACATGTAGGTCAAAGGAGGTTCCCTCTACTCATCAGTCATCAGACCTCTCAGAGACTACCACAACACCCTTGCGATGAATCTGTTTAAGCACTGTCACCAGCTGGAAAGACCACTGACGTACCTCAACAAGAGGATTACTGGCCTCAAACAGTTGCCCCATGCAACAAGACAGAATTTAACCCAATCTGTACTCTGTTGCATACTGTCTACGCAGGAGATCTCTGCACAACAGACAGGTCCATGTCATGGCAACACTCAGATCTGTTCTGAGTTACAGCTCAATGGCACTAAATGTACAGACCCAACTGATACTGGCAACATCCTGGCAGATAGGATCAGTGTTAACTTTACCCCCTCTCACCCATGAAAGAGCACATCATGATAATGGAAGACTGCAAAGTTGCTGAGATCACGGCTGCACAGGTATAAAACACTCTCAAAAGCCAGTATCACAGCAGCCATGGGACCAGATAACTTCCCAGTCTCTGTTCTACACTAACCACTGAACAAACAGGCACCACACCGACGTACAATGTTCGGTCATAGCCACACCTCAGGCTTTGTGCCAGCTGAATGGTGCACAGCGACGGTTATCCCACTACACAAGAGTGGAGACACCATGGACCCCAGGAACTAGCACACCATCAGCCTGATGAGCCTGCCCTGCAAGGCCATGGAATGTATCATCATATAACTTATGAAAAATACATTTGTAATCCCCAAACTCTGGACCACAACCATGTTGGGTGTGTAAAATGCAGATCATGTCTCCTAAATCTGATAGATGACATTGAAGCAGTCACCAGAACTGTAGACAAGGGTAAGGCGGTTCGCACAGCCTATGTAGATCCTGCCACGGCTTACAACACCACCCCACACTCTGTAAATACAGATAAAAATGCTCCAGCCGTACTCCCTTGCATATCGCCTACACAGAGGTGTTCTCTGCCTAACATACATAGCTATGTCAAACACAGAGCTGTTGAACATGCTCCACATAAAACACTCACATTCCCTCTGATCTTCGGACACAAAAACACGAGTGAAATACCAAAGGAAGGGGTGTATCCATTTACCTTATGGATACCCACACTTTCAGGTTAGTGGCACAGCATAAGGCCTTGGAGACCATGCAAGTGCAACTAAACTTGGGCAATGCTGCTTATCAGATTGTAGCCTGCTACAGATCACCTACCTTGTCTCAGGAACCTCACTCTATTCTTGAGAACAGTGGAAAATACAAAGGTCCTATCAAACACCATTATATGAGGAGATTACAACTAGCCAAACATTGAGTGGGAGTATTATTCATATACAACGTCCTTTGCCCAATGTTTCCTCGAGTTTAAAAACCCTAACACCCTGGAACAGTTGGTCACCATGCCCGCTAGAGGTGACAACATACTGGACCTGATCATCACCAACATGGGGTACCAGTGTACCACAACAGAGATAAATGCCTCACTGGTAATATCAGATCATGAAGTAATCCCACTAGACATCCACATCCCACCCCCCCTCAGTCAATGAAACCACTGTGAAGACATTTTCCAAAGCAAACTGCACACTTCCCAAGACCAAAGTTGAAAGTTCCAAAGCCCCCTTGAAATAGGCTAATGCTATACAATCTGCCAAATCATTTACAAGTACATCCCATGAGCATCTACAAGGATGCATTGATCCAGACATCCCAAATAAAACCAAGATGCACTCCTCCAAAAATAAGAAACCAATCTGGTGGTCGTCGCCCATAAATAAGCTAGACAATAGCAAGAGGAAACAAACATATGATACAGCAAACTTCACAAAAGGAAAGTCATCACTGATCATTATTATGAAGAAACAATGATCGCTCATAAAATAATCCAAGGCCAGTTTCTAAAGACAAATTGCCAAGGAATGTAAGAATAACAACCACAAAGCCTTTGTTAGGTATACAAAACATGTAGGTGGCAACTTCCAAATATGCTGTCAGCTACTGAAAAATGGCAATAAATACACTGAACCAACTTACATTGCCCACATCCTGGGGGACAGATTCAGTGCAAACCCCCCCCCCCATCACCCACAAAAGGGCCTGTGTTCATTCCAGAAGAATGCAGAGCCCCAGACTTCATGGACATGCAGGTAAAGACAGCCCTCTCCAAAGCTAAGAACACAGCATCAATGGTACTGGATGGTGTCCCAGGCTGTGTCTTACACCAGCCCCAAAAGGAACTACACCCTCACCTACATTCACTGTTCAGACTCAATCGTACCATAGGCTATGTACCCAAAGAATGGCATACACCAACAGTCATCCAGCTCCACAAAGGAGGTGCCACAACAGAACCTGGAAACCATTGCCCTATAGGTCTACTCAGTCTGGTCTGCAAAGCTATGGAGGAAATCATCATGGAACCCATAAAGAGAGACATTGGGGACCTCCAGACACTGGACTCTACCCAACTTGGCCTTGTGAAAGGCAGATCCTGCCTCCTAAACCTAGTTGACTTATTTGAAACAGTTACCAAGGACATAGATGGAGGTGAAAGTAGTCCACAAAGCCCACCTGGACCTCTCTAAGGACTTTCTGCAGCATTCCCCACTCTGTCATCATGGACAAGCTTACCAGCTTGAACATTAAAAGCTATGTCACAGGATGGGTGGCCAAGTGGCTCACAGATCAGACACACATGTTCAGGGTTGTGGGTGCCATGTCTGACTCTAAACCAGTCACAAATGGCATCACACAGGTCTTGGTACTAGGAACCCACCTGTTCAGTAGATACTGCTCAGAGGTACAGGCAAGCATGCGAGTAGTATGGCTGAACAGGTTTGCAGATGACTGTTAACTGTGGTCCATAATTGACTCTACGGCTGACAAAGACATCCTCCAGAAGGGTCTTACAGAGACAGATACTTGGTGTCAAAACAATGCCCTCAAGCTGAATTGCAAAGAATGCATAGTCATCCCCTTTGGGTAAAACAAAGTGCATACAAATTACCACATAGGTGGTAATCCAGTATTTACGCAGAAAGTCATTATGGCCCTGGGGACACAGGTAGATAGTAAACTCTCCTTTGATGATCACATGGCCAAAGTGTTTAGACTTTTCTTCTATGTAGCCCACCTAATGTCACCTAATATAACCCACCTTGTATAGTCTGATGATGTCACCATCCTACAAATACACCTGTGGAAAAAGAACCTACAGTAATGTGTCGTGTAAATGTGTCCTCCTGTAGTATCATATAGTAGTTAGGTAGGGGTTTGAATTTTGCACTTGCCAAGTGTGTGTTTGTGTGTGATCTCCTTGTGGAAAAGCAACCTTTTTGGAGAGTAGTAAAACACCTTAAAAGTGGTATACTAATCTTTGTCACATCTGATGATGTCACCATCCTACAAATATACCTGTGGAAAAAAGACCTCCCAGTAATGTGTGTAGTGTGTCATGTTAATGCGTACTCCTCTAGTATCATGAAGTAGTTAGGTAGGGGTTTGAATCCTGCACTTGACAACTGTGTGTGTTTGTGTGTAATTACCTTGGAAAGGTGCATCCTTTTTGGAGAGTAGTAGAACACCTTACAAGTGGTATACTTATCTTTGTCAAGTCTGATGATGTTACCATCCTACAAATATACCTGTGGAAAAAAGACCTCCCAGTAATGTGTGTAGCATGTTGTGTTAATGCGTACTCCTTTAGTATCATGAAGTAGTTAGGTAGGGGTTTGAATCCTCTACTTGACATATGTGTGATCTCCTTGGTGAGAAGCAACCATTTTGGAGAGTAGCAAAACACCTTAAAAGTGGTATACTAATCTTTGTCAAGTCTGATGATGTCACCATCCTACAAATATACCTGTGGAAAAGAGAACTCCCAGTAATGTGTACAATGCGTTGTGTTAATGTGTGCCCCTCTAGTATCATGAAGTAGTTAAGTAGAGGTTTGAAATCTGCACTTGTTGAGTGTGTATTCTCTATGTGTGTGACACTGTTGGTCAATGTGTTATGGGTTTTGCTTTTACTACTGTATGACATATCAGTATGACAACAGTATGTGCATTGCACATGTGAGGTAGCTGGGTGGAAAATACATATATGTACATGTGACCTCAGTTATTGCATGTGTGGGAACCCTGCTTTCTCCAAGAACACATCTGTCATCTTTGCCAGAGTGTGCTGCTGCTTTCCAGACCTTAGGTCACATCTGTATGCTTGTGACAAGGCCAGCCACTACAGTGATCCTTGGCCTAGGTCATCCATGTCACACACACACACACACACACACACACACACACACTCACACACACACACACACACACACACACTCATTACGGTTTCTATTGAATTGTGTGAGTGAGGGTTTATGGCCGAGGCATATGTCAGACCTGTTCAAACGCAGCAAAGTCTGTCAATGATGGCTATTCATTATAGGTGTACAACAACCTTTGTGGATATGCATGCAGACACCTTATTGCTTATGTGATCCACTGAGGGATTTCAAAATACCTTTGGAAATGTGATTATCAAAGGAGAGATGATGTAAGACTTGGTTGCATGTACACATCGGTACCTGTTCATCATGTTGGTGGCTACTACCTATGTGGTACTGTGGGGATACTATGTTCGGTAAAGGTGGATGACTATGCTTTGGTTGGCTTATAGCTTTACAACATGGGTTTGACAACAGGTATCTGTCTACATGATACTCATGTGGAGGATGTGTGTGTCATCTGGAGAATGCATTATAGGCCACAGTATGCATTACCAGACATGGACGGACATATCCTTACTGTGATTGCTTGTACCTAAGAGAGCTATATGCCAAACAGGAGTGGTCTCAGTAATGGGTGCAGGTGAATACCACTGGTTACTGTCATAGTATAGTACCTGAAAGATCCAGATATTACTGTGTGTCCTACATGTGTGTGTCATTTGTCAAGACATCATCTAACGATTGGTTATGGTCAGGCTGTTGAAGTTATGTATACTACCAGAATGCAAATCATTGACAGATAGTAACAGTATCACCCACAGCATAGTGTCAAACCATGTCATACACATGTGTAGTCAAGTTCCGAAATGTGTGTAGTACAATGCATACTGGCCACCAATAGAAACTATGGAGTGTTATTGTGTAATATGTACATGCAGACAGTGCACCTCCACCATGTTCACAAATGTACACCTACAAATCTGTGCTACACACATCCCACGCATAGTGTCCACTCTCTCTAACACATGCTGCCAATACTACACACATCAGCCAAGTGGCACGTGGGCGGACAATACACTATTGGAACTAACCAATACTACATTGACAATCATAGCTTTAATGCATCATGCCTGCTCAGCTACACCTTCAAGCATTTCATTACACTCTACTGCTGACAACATGCTAACATTGCTATACTGCTATAAAGTCACCCTGTGCATCAGCACCATGGTAGCCTGTTCCTGCATCAATGTTACAGATCTCAGGAGGTGGCACAGGTTTCAAGGTTTCATCATATGCACAGGGAGTGTTGTTGGTTTGCCAGAGGCCTACAGTGAGCCATACAATCGACATGTGTGTGTGTGTGTGTGTGTGTGTGTGTGTGTGTGTGTGTGTGTGTGTGTGTGTGTGTGTGTGTGTGAGGGCCAAGAGTTCTGCTATGGGCCAATGTTGATGTAATGTGTGCGAGCATGTGTTAGCCTTAGGTGTCTGGTTTATGTGCGTGTGTGTGTCTGCATGCACACAATTCCACCATGTGGCTGCCATATGCGGGTATTTGTGGGACAGCCACAGACTGTACCTGCCAGGCTTTACAGATCACCATCTCTGGCCATGGATACGGTACCTGTACCTGTCAGGAGTGCTACTGATACTATCATATACTAAACCAGACTGGGTACTATCCCCAGAGGTAGATGGATGTACACTGGACCCAGGTCCCTGCTGGAACTGTCCAGAGCCACATGCATGTGGTCTTCTAGGATAGTCTATAGACAGCCCACCCCCAACATTGCTGGGGCTGGTACTGGCACTATGGGAGCGGCTGTGACTTGAGGGAAGTCCGTGGTGACTGCCAGCTGCTGATGTTGCTGGTATACATCCACGTTGACGACTCAACCTTCCTGCACTGTCTTGACACATGGACATGACATTGGGGAGGGCATCTAATGTCTCACCCCAATGTCTATCAGTCACCTCAGTGTAATTATGGATGGCACATGCTAGGTCACAGATACTGTCAATTACAGTGGTGTTATATGCCCTCTGTGCCCCTAGTCCATGCCTGGTGTACCGTTCCATACGTGCCTGTGCCTCCATGACAGCCTGGAATATGTGTGAGGTTGTAAGACCTGTGGCACGTCTTCCAGGGACATGATGAGCAGCAGTGCTCCGACAAGAACCCCTGACCATCTGCCTATGTGGTACCCTTCCAGACATCTGGGTATGGCTGCTGTGTCGGGATGCATGTGCCATAGATACCACACTGTTCTGACCAATGCCGACTGTACGCTGTCCCTCAGCTAAGGGCATTGGTGATGGATATATTGGCAGTATGACTGTGTGCATGGATGGGGTGGACACTTGTGTACTGTTGATTGGTGGCCCAACGACAGACCCTGGCAAACATGCCTGTGCCTCAACACACCTATCATCATTATCATTATTTTGCTCAGTGACATCAGTTTCCCTGCTGCAATGAACCACCCAAACTCAGCACCTGTGAGAGGAAGACAGGAAACACATCTTACGACCTATACATGATGTTGGCACACATGCACACATGAACACATGAACACATGAACACATGCACACATGAACACATGAACACATGCACACATGCACACAAATACACTCCTCACTAAAGCAGACACACACACATACACACACCACCAGCAATCCAGAACATACTCAATAGCGGGTGATGGTGGGGTACAGTATCACAAGCCAAACAGTTATATCACACGTGTCAGCATGCAGGACGTGTGTTGCTCAACAGCATGCAGTGCGAGTGTAGACAGCCCTTGCTAATAACAGTATACATGGCTTTGATGCATGTGTGTTGTTGTTCAGTGATTGGCCTCACCCTGGAATGCAATGTGTACATGGACACAACATTGCTGTGTAAGTATTAAAAGCTCTGCAATGTCCTGTGCACCATCACTCACAGGTATACATACCATGGCTGGATGTGTATCTCTGTGTCACATAGATATCCATTTCTCATTAGAGCATCTGTGTCTTTAGCAGATAATTGTGGACACAGGTTTAGCACATGCATGCTATGTATACACACAGGATGAGTGGTGCATGTATACCTGATGGAATACCATTGCTCAACATAGCTACTGTACAGTGGTTATGGTGAGTGTAGGACATATTGCGGACATGCCAGTGCCAGCCATGACATGGCATGCTACAACACAACTGCAACATTAAACATCACACATACACAATGTGTGTCACGTGACCTATACACTCAATGGCATTACAAGACATATATGGGTCACTTTGTACAAATGGTGATTGCTATGCACATTGTGTATAGGTGCATATGTTTGCACACACACAACATTGAGGTGCATAGCAATTAATGCTATGTGTAGTACTGTGGTCACTGTAACTGGATGGGGTGTAGTACCATGAGCCATCATCATGCAGCATCATGTGGTCACTCAAGGCTACTAATGTTTGCCAGACTGGCATATAGCATGCTGTACCTGAACTGCAGTACCATGGCTACATTCACCATTTCACAGCCAGTTGTTACATGGGTTTGTAAGGTGCCCAATAGGGGGCATTGCCTAACATGAATGTGCTATGTGTTATGTGTTGAAGAGTGTCGCACAGCCACATAAGATGCCTCTACCCCTCAGGTATATTATGTGTGTTGTGTGGATGACATCTGTGATACTGGAGTGTGACCTTACAGCAGGTGTCTGAATACGCCATGTGTAGCTTGTTAACGTGTACTGTGTATGACAAAGTTGTGTATGTTGTGTGCATGTGTATTGACTCTGCCTAACCAATGTCCACTACAGTGTTGCCACAATTGTGTGGGATGCTCTGTGTATTGCATGTGTTTGAGGCAGCTACTCATGTTACTGGGATGTGCATAGTCTCACAGCAAACATGCACAACATGCATTATGCATAGGTGTGTTATGTGTATATGGCCTACACCTCACCTACGACATGCACATTTAATTAGCAATATTAAATGTAGAACACACTCACCAGCATGGCTCTGCTGCCTTGCTGTCATACCAGAGGGACCTACAAGGATATAAGACAGTTTGTCAGTGGCAACAACTGTGGCATTGCTACTGTGTGTTTGCAATCTTACAGTAGTACAACGGTTGACAGTCACAGGCCTACAGATTATATTCCTAATTATTAGTATTGCACAACACTAGGCACCACATCTTCTAACTACACAGTACTCATCTCACATAAGCATGATCTACGAATAGAGGTAACAGTAGTCTACAGCCATGCCATGTTACCTGCACACTCCGTGTCAACTTGCTGGGTGGCTCTGGCCTCCATGTTAATACATGTTGGTTGTTGTTGGCCAGGAGCCACCTGGGTCAAGAGCAGCTCCTGCACTCTGGTGAGGGGGGGATGGATGGCTACCCCACCACCTGTGGCAAGCTGTTGTCTACAGATATCAGACGCACGCTGCCGGACATGTCTAACGAAATCACTGCAGTGATGGCGTACCTGCTTATATGTCTGGTTATGCATGCCTATGTTATTTACCCTACGGACAAGATCTTGCAACAGTGCAGTCCACTCATGCTGGGCCTGGCTGGTTCTTGAGATCACAGCAGGGTGTAGTGCTGCAGCAGGCTTGTTGTAATCTGTTCCTCCTCTGCTGGGCTATATGTGGGATTACGATGGTGGGCCATGACTCTGAAAGACAATGAAACAATATGTGTGAGCAAGTCATGTGGCACCCTTAACATTCTAAAGTACAGATATCAATTAACTGCCATATATAGCAACCTACTGGCTGTCAGAGGATACACACTTTCAATACAACATATCAGTGCTAAACCCACAACTGCCTGACAGTGCCTGGCACACTTTATATATCAAACCATGTTTTGCACAGCAACAAAGATAAACCAGTATGTAAGACTATACAACAGTACATGGCATATTGTATGCGACACAATGCACCACCTAGCCACAAGAGGTATATATCAAGCTAATGCATCAAGAAATATATAATCCATTGCAATGATTGTGAAGTCCAGTTACAGTATTACCAGTATACCACACTAGACGTTGATGGCAAACCCATGCCTAACATATGTGCACATTTGTTAATATAGGTGACATACTGCTGTACTAGACAATACATGTTGCTAGATACACACGTATATCCTGTAACACACATATGACCGAGGCCATGGTACAGGCATACCCACATACACATCAGACATACATCCCAGACACAAAGGTATGGCAACCCAGATGACCTTTACCCATGTACCATACAGTACTGTGTGTCAGTAGTTAGAAAACCTTATGCCTGAGGTATGTAATCTGTGAGGACTACAGGGAACACACAAAACAGTGGTTCCAAGAAATGTGGACATACACCATACTGTGCTGTTTAGGCATACAGCTTCAGGTAGTGCTACAGTTCATACAGGAGTTGGATTCACTAGCAGTAACACTCAATAAGCATACATGTACTGCTTTTGCCTACAATGGAACACCCCAGGCGATACCAAGGGACTACATCAGACCGTATGGCATACTGCTTCTTCTGCCTAGCAATAGCATACACATCTTTTGCTGGGATCACAGCTAGGACACATAATACCATGACAGAAACAGTTTCCCACTAAGCTATCACACATATACAGAACTTTGACACATTCACCAACACATTCACCATCACACTCAGTCAACCTCACATAGCAATTATTGCAACAAGTACATGTGGGTGTGTATTGGTTCATAGGTAGGTAATAGGCTATTGGCCCTAGGGCCTATAGAAGTCTAGCCATATGCTACCCTGGCCTTTGACACACAGGTAATTTCATTTCACATGGCCCTGTCAAGCAGAGCCACAGAGGTGATTCCCGGGGTGTATTTCCTATCTCCCATGCAATCATCAGGATTATTTATGACGACTGCTAATTAGGAGCTTTGTTTGCTATTGATAGGTGGTTTGTTTCAGAGTATGGGATGTCTCTGAGATAGGAATCTATCCCTCCAGTATGTGCTGTTTATTGAGGTCACAAGGTTTAGGTCCCTAGACCGTGTAGCTCGTAGGGATTGTGATCTGTTTAAGTGGAGCATGTCCAACAGTTTTGGGTTTGACATAGCTTTGTATGTTAGGCAGAGGTCAACTCTGGGTAGGTGGTATGCGACACAGTCTAGCTGTGGTTTTGTGAGATGGTCTGCATAGGGCATCTGTTTGAGGCCGGTATTAATCTTTGTGAGGTATGTCTGTGTCCTTTTCAGTTGCTGTAGATGTCTTGTGAGGTACATACCACATGGGGAATTGTACTCTATAATGCGTTTTATGTGTGATGAGTAGAGGGGAACACTGACCTATATTTCCCTGGATGACACACCTTTTGTGATGACGTGTGCCATGTAGACAGATTACATGACTAGTGTGGCACTGTTATTATCAAAGGGGAGACTACTGTCCACCTGTGTCCCATGGTCTCTTATCACACCTTCGGTGTTAAGTAGACTACCACCTGTGTGGTAGTTAATGGGTACAGAGTTTTTGAAGGGATGTCAATGCAGTGTTAACATTGAGCTTGAGTCCATGGCTTTGTCACTAGGCATCTGTTGCAGTAAATATGACCCTGTCTCTCTCTCTCTCTCTCTCTCTCTCTCTCTGTATATATACATACACACACATACATATAAACATCCATTGGTGTACATATAGATATACATATAGGCACATATACAGTCCACCTTTCATGCTGGGAATATCAATAATGTGAAGGTTGTGAGGTATAGAGTTATAAAGCAAACTTGAGCAAAATAGTGGAAAGTCAAAACTGAGAATACAATCACCACTATCTTCAGGCACAAATAAATCCGGTCCAGCAAGGGTTTTAAAAGCTTTAATCCACTCAAAGCAAACCACGGGTATGTGCAAACACACAAAAAAACAGCAGCAGTCAATAACGCTTAACACCAAACGTTTTCGTCTTAAACTTCTTCAGTTACAACTCCATTTTGGAAATTCATAACTTATATAGGAGCCTAAAAATACAAACTGCCCAATCAGAATTAATGAATTAAAAGTAATTGCTGTTTAAAGACAAATGCATGAATTTCACAATATAAATGAATGCTTTTAAGTAACTAACACCATTTCCTATATCCACACAACTTAAAACACTCTTTTAAAAAACTTAATACGTTTGAATAAAAACTTTAAAATATAAAATTGAAATTAAAAACTGTAAACCATTTGTTAGAATGTAAAAATCAATGCTAAATTGTACATTCTCAATCATTAGTTTTCTAAAATGTAACGCCATCTAGTGACATAAAATGATATCCACAATTGTTTAAAACCTCCTAAATACATAAATGGATTTGTATGAAGACATAAAGTGTACTTAAAAATTCATTTGAATTTCAATAGACCTTAAAATTGACAATTGTAAATGTAAAAAAAAAGATATATATATATATATATATATATATATATATATATATATATATATATATATATATATATATATAGTTTAAAAAGTACTTGTTAGAGCTTAGCAGCTCTAAGCTTCAGCACAGGTGCTATAGATACCATGTCATTTAACCCTAGGTTTTTGCTTGCATTCAAAAGCAGTTGCCAGTACAATTCTCTGTATTCAATTAGGGTTCCTACATCCCACCCCTATCCCACCCCTAGGGTTAGTGGGCACAACCTCCAATACAAAAAATTGATAACTGGAATTCATACATTTTATGGAATGTTTACATAAGGCATTTTTTTCATTTCTCACTCTGACATCATACAGATGCTCATAAATCCTTTGTCTAAGCCTTCTCTCGCAGTTTATACAGTTATGTCATAATATTGCACAGTATTGTGTGGAATGCATTGAAGGTGTTCTCAGCCCATGTAGCTTTAGCAGGCCTCACTGGCTGCAACACTGCAAACCTGACGAATCATACCCACAGCGTTTAACCACCACATGTCATATACCAGCACTGTATGCTGTCTTGTTTGCCACACACTGCAACCTACATAGAAATATGCACATAACAACCTTCAACAACATATATATATGTCCACCCTTCACAAACAGTTGCAGTATGTCCCTTGCTCTATGCACATGTACAAATGCTAATATATCTGACACAGACAGATCTCTTCATATGTGTGTGCCATACACACACACAAGGTCCACACTGTTGTAAGTTTGTGTACCTCACGGCTGACCTGTTGGGCCTTGCTGCAACATGAAAAGGTGTCACATGTGAGCACACAGTAATATTATAGGGTGCATATATAGCTGCAAATGCTAGATTAGCATACTAACCTGGTACAGCTGTTGCCAATGCTAAGTTACACGTTAATATGACTATCATGCATTTGTTACTCTGTCACATCCATGTTTATATAACTGTATGTGCTACTCCCCCAAACAGACATTGTACACACTACTGTACAGAAGAACATGGATAACATGGATCAGATGTTTGACATTTAATGCTGAACTACATATGTCACAGTCATATCCCACTGCACACAGCTACACACTGATTTCTCCATGGCAGTAGTTATGCAGGGCATCTGTGCATAGACACGTACTGCTGCCACATATGGATGATTCAAACTATGTAGAGTACTCTTCAAAACATCTACTAAATGCCTGTAAATACATATCTGTTACATACCTTTCCTTTGTATGTGTTTGTATCTGTCATTTCAGTGTTTTGTAATTTTTTTTATATCTTATTTTTTTTAATATATTTTTTATATCTTTTTTTTCTGTTGCTGTTGTCTGTCTCTCTCTCTCTCTCTCTCTCTCTCTCTCTCTCTCTCTCCGTACCTGCAATGAAATGACTGCATGTGTGGACAGCAAGTACAGCCTGCTTTTATAGGTATCTGCACATGTGCATGTGATGGCCTCTGCACCAATTGGTGGCCACCATTTGGCAATTGCATGCAGCCTGCTGTGTGGTACTTGCAGTACTCACTGTCATAGCAACCTAATGCTATAAATTGCTAAGTCAGGTAGGCATAGCCCTTTCAGCTTTCCAAAGTGGGGAACATGCTTGTTTGCTTTTGGACACCGTTGTGTAAGTCAGAAGGTTTGTATACTTCTTATATCTGATGCCAGGGGTGTAGCCAGTGATTTGAATGTTGTACTCAGACCTGAATGTTGCCACTTCCAGTACACAGTTGTCAGTGTAGAATTGTACTCACCCCTACAAATGCTATCACAAGATACATGGGAGTATATAGTTTCTTTTCTACTTATACAATTAGCTGCCACACGTACATAGTTATTGAGATGTTTTCATTTGGCACATGAACTGTTTGTGAACTGCTATACTGTGAATATTAATGTACTCACTTCTGCACAGTTTGTGCTTTTTTTTGTTGACATTAGCACAGGATGCTCATGAAAACTGGACAATTCCAGTACTGAGTATGCCTACCTACATCCTTGCTGGACCTTGAACACACAGGTATTTTTTACATTTGGGTGGGGATTGTCCTGCTATGATACTGTGTGGGGGTTGTAAAGTGCTGCTGTAACATTATTTACTGCTAGAATGGCTGGTTCTGTTATCACAGTCATGTAATGCAATTCCACAACAACTGCTGGTAAAGTTCCACAGAACAGGTCTTGTGTTATGGTATTTCTATCTTTCCTTTACATTCACTCATTCTGATGCATGATATATATATTTCAGCAACAACCTGCTGTATATTTACTGTGGCTTAGTGGTACTTCATGCAGTCTAGTGTGTCCAAGGTCCGGGGTTCGAGACTCACAGTGGTGTTTTATTTTGCTGCTGAGCAGAACAAGGGCCCTCACATGTAGGGTGACTAAGGCACTTTTAAGCAGTTGTCAGCGGGTTTGCGCAGGTTTGCGTGAAGCTTAGCAATACTTAGCTAAGTGCACACAAGCGCACACTCACGCAAACCAGCTAACTACTGCTTAAAAGTGCTTACTCCCGCTAACCCCCATGCTCACTTCTTTGAAAGTAAGGAAAATGGGGAGATAGGAAAGTGGTGAAAAAGGGGCACAAAGAGGGACAGACAGTAGGGAAAACAGCTAGGGATGTGCAGAACGGGTGTAGGGAAAGTCCATAGCTGCCCATTCTTTAACAGCAACAGCTGTGCATATACTAGAAATTTGGAGGGATATTTGAAACCTTCCACCCATGAGAGAGGGGTGAGGACAACAAAGTATGTTGTACTGCCATTTACATTTCAGTTTATGTGTCCAGCGGGCATGTGTGCAAAATGGGCAGCTAAATTTTTTTCTGGGAGCAGATTGCCCTTTTTAATTTTTTTTTTTTTTCAGGTGAGAGTGGAATGTAGGGTAGGAGAACTAGGTATATTTGGGGAGGTAGGTTGGGGAGGTAAACAGACAAGACAAACAAGATGCATACAGGGGCAGAATATGACACATGGGGTGGGTGAACACCATTGACGGGGAAGGATGTTTGGAAATCGCAAGCCCATGAGCCCACAGATGGCAACAGTGGAACTGAGATCCACACCCATGGGCAGTCACCACTGCACCTTCACAGCCCAGGGGGTGGCTGTGCTGTGAGCTGTGTAGGAGGGGCAAGCTCACCCGTGAGTCACGCCACTCATGCCTCGAGCTGGCGTAGAGGATCAGCGACTGAACGCTGGATCTCCCTACACAACACAGCCCAGACTGTTCGGAGGGTGATAGGTGGCCCTCTTCCTGCCACGCTTGCATGGGGGGATGAGCCCTATCCCCTGCAGTGCTTCCACCTGAAGGTGGCACAGGGCCAATGGAGGAGGAAGTCCTGGGCTGGGCACCGGACCTGCTGGTGCCAGGTGCCATCGTCAGCTAAGGTGGGGCAGGTGGATCCGCTGGGACCAGCCTTCCCATACATTCTATGTTTAGGAGGATTTAATGACAATATGGGTTGGTAACAGACAACAGCATTCCAAATTAGTTGTAACAGCATGCAGTAATATTCCCATTAACCCAACACACCAGAGTTCCAACAGTTGAACAGCAAGCATAACACATGCATATATAGACCAACAGTGGACATTCCAACAGCATGCAGGATTGATTGGTGGCAACAGGCCACCAAGATTGTGGTGTTTGAACAGGGCACATGCATCAAAGTAAATGCAGATATTTATAAACCAATAGGACATATGTCCCAACAAATGTTTTGAGAATAGACATACCCATTGAGGTGTGGAATTGCATTGTTTATGCACACACAGTAGGGTGTAAAAAGATACCTCCATTAACAACTTATATGTACTTATAGTTTACACTACATTCCTATTGACTGCAGGTATATATCCCCTACATGTATTATTACACTAGGCAAAGTCCATTAAGTTGAGAAATGGGTTTTGCTAGTTCCTTATATACCTGACCTGTATCTGACAAACAAACTGTCCAGGATGCAGATGTTACTGCTATGTATTTATATATTTTATTTGTATTTATATATCTACAGATCGGGATGTGTTCAGGTGACATTATCAGTTATATTTTTACAGCCCCCTTCATTTCTAGCATCACACTGACATTTCTGGGGAACACATTAGCAAGCTACACATGTGCTAGATTTACCTATACATGCCAGCCATTAACCAGCAGTTGAGGACTGTATATATGCTTCACAGCTACTGGCACTCCCTTCATCCACTTTATATGGGCCTGCCCAAGTGTGGGTTGACAGCGCTTAATACAACAGTACTATTTATATAATGCAAGAGTACAACAACATTTCGAACTAAGTGACATGGGCACACTCCAGGAATTATACCTTTATTAATTATATTACACACTTTTCTAGAGGCTCTCTCATTTATTTGATATTACAGTGCATGTGGAAGACTTATTCAAGATGTATTATACCTTTATTAATGGGTTACAACACTCTTTTTCAGGCTCTCTCACTTATTTTATAAAACAGTACATGCAGAGAAATTATTCAAGACTTATTATACCTTTATTATTGGGCTACAACACTTTTTTCAGGCTCTCTCACTTATTTTATATAACAGTACATGCAGAATAATTACTAACCTGCCTGGTGGTGCAGCCTTAGCAGCCTATCTGCATAGGCTTGCTGATTCGCAGCACAGAAACCTGCAGCTGTGAAGTAAATGAAGTGATATTGAGACATATACCTATCCATAATATCAAGTACAATAGCAATTCTTACATACTCCATTCCATGGCTACCTACTCAAT
The DNA here is from genome assembly GCF_019279795.1 of Protopterus annectens. Lineage (NCBI taxonomy): Eukaryota > Metazoa > Chordata > Ceratodontiformes > Protopteridae > Protopterus > Protopterus annectens. The sequence continues at coordinate 1,419,422,012 of NC_056739.1, read as the reverse complement.
AGTGGGGCATTGTGCATCCCACGGGCCTCCTGTATCCACTGGTTCAGTTGGTCCTGCTTGCGTCTCTTCAGGTCTGTGTACTGGTGTCTGACCTGCTAACCAGTCCGAGGGACACCTGTGGCACTGGTGAGATTATGTGTGAGACGGTTCCAGGCTTCTGCTTTGTATTCAGTGCCCTGGAACTGGCCCTGCAGGAGTCTAACATCATGATTATGGACAAGGAGCCAAACCATCACTTTTGACTCCTCAATGCATCACCATTGCACTCAAAAGCGAGAGCCCTCTCCGACACCAGCCATGCTGCCTGCAGATGGGAGCTACAACCAGTTATGGCAAGTATTCCCACCTATGGAGCTTAAATATGCCTCATTTCCTGCACTTATTTGTGATTGGCCAGATTTGAAAATTCTCAGCTGAGAGCACACCTGCTTAGCACTGAGTAAACTTTGATTTATATGTATATGTATGTTGACAGTGCATGAACAGCAAAAGCTGTCATGGCTTAGTGGTTCAGTACTGTGATTATGGTGCATGGTATCCCGGGTTTGATGCCTGTCATTGCTTTTTATTTTACTACTGGCCTGACCGGCTAGGAGTTGTGGCTGTGTTTAGCCAACTTTGCTCAACTTTGCCCAATGTTGCTCTACGTTGCTTGACATTGCCTGGCATTGCCCGGCGTTGCACTAGTTAGCACAGTGCTCAGCTTCACGCAAACATATTTTGTTTGCGCTAGTTGAAGCGATGCGCAGCTCTGCACAAAGCCATTGCGCTAGTTAAAGCAGTGCTAAGCTGTGGGCAATTATTCTCAAATGTGCTTAATACTGGTAAACGTTGCTTAGCAGTGCTTCACATTGCTTAAGATACATTACTTATGCATTCATCAGTATGCATAACCATTTCACCTTCATATATATATATATATATATATATATATATATAATATTTTTCACTACTGCATAGGCCATTTCAATGCATTTTACTAAAATTTAAAAGGTAAATGTCAGGAATTATTTTTATGCACAGATTTCCTACAGAAAATGGAAAGGGGAGTGGTGGGACTCGAACCGGGAATGCCTCCTCTTTGTGTGAAGGCTCTACCACTACGCTATTGCTATTTGGCTTAATTTGCATATAAGTAGTTTATTATCCTCTTTGATGTCTAAACTGCTAACTGTAGCTAAGCAATGGGCAAACCCGCGCACACAAGTGCAAATACGGACAGCTATATCGAGAATAATAAAAAAAAGTTTTACATTTTATTATATTTGTACAGGGGTTTAGAATGTGGGGGAGTGTAGTGTTGGGGCTATACACATTTGAGCGGACTCACTCATGTCTGGTGACATTTGCAGATTTAGGCACTTGCAGGGACGTGGATATTTGGACTGCTCGTCAGTCTGACACGCCCCCTGCACTCATGCACGCTCCGTGTTAGCCTTAGAGTTGAGTCACTGTGCCCTCATGAATATGCATGGCGTGCTGACATCATACTCTTAGGCTGCAGTTTCTGTGTAAGACTTATTTAGTCTTACATGGAGGATTACTGAATCCCGGCCAATGACTTTTGATCTACAGAAGATAATTCAATGAATCAAGAACATTTTAACTGAAATATTCATTATTTCAATAATAAGTGAAAAAACACAGTGAACAAATATAATAAATATATATAATAAATAAAGTGAATTTAAGACATGACAAATAAATTAATTTAAGAGCAAATTAGGAATCATATAAACATTACAAAATTAAACTATAACCACTGGGGAAAGACTCAGCATATACAGTAGGGAATAACCTACTGAGTTTCAAAAATACCTGATACTTTCAAGCTGAGCTGGTTAAATATGACAAAGAAACAAAAGAAACACAAGGAAGTTATGGGGAACCAAATTCACCCCGACTCATAAAAAAGCAAAAAACATAAACAAAGAATGCAGATTTTCATACCCCCATCCTTAAAGGGATATAAAATGTGATCCAGGTACTTTATGAGAAAGTCTTCTACAGGTTCACATGACACTGGTCTCTTTACATTCCTTTTTTTAGCAGAAAAACAATTTAATTACCATACCCAGCATTCAACCCACCTTCGGTACTGGGAGCAGCTAGGTTTCCAGATGATGTGCTATATCAAAAATCCAGAATCTCAGGTCAAGTCTGAGCTCCACACTGACGCTTTGCTCCAGCAGCAGTATCCCATAATGAGAGAGAATGCCCAAAGCATATGAATATTGCCTTTCTCACATTAGCTACATCTCCAGTGCTTTGTGCTAGGTAAAACACACATCTTTTGAAGTCAAATTAGTGTGAGGTATCACCTAAACTATACCCTTAGTTACTGGTCATTGTAACATGGCCATCTAATTAATTATGAGGGGACTTATCTGGCTTGAACCCACTCCATCTATTTCAACTGAACTTGTTCCTGACAGTCCTATCAATCTACAGTCTAATAGCCAATATCGTTATCTCTCACTAATCTTTATAGATAAGGCTCGATCTATACCACTCTGACTCCCTAAGTTAGAAATCAGAACAAAGAGTCTCAAAACTCTTCAAAGGTTTTTAGGTACTCACTAGACTATTGATCAGTGGTGATCATAAGAAGTCTAGCCTTATATTCCCATGATCATTTTAGGCCATATATTTTCATTCAGATAACCCAGAGATGGGCCAAACAAAGAAATGTTCAATTTCAGTAAAAGATCAATAGAATTGGCTACTATCATTTCCCATTCTAAAATCCCCTTATCATACCATTGTTGCCCGACAGGGCTTTAACACCATCTCTTAAATGGGGATTGTGCCAAATAATATCAGATGTGCAACTACCCTAAGTCATCTTGTTATGCATGGTCTGGAGCCAACTGTAAGGTATAATGCCATCATCAGATTGCAATGAAAGACCTCACAGATTCCATTATCCCATTCTCCAGTATAGTCTCTAAGAAATTTGTTAAGTTTTAAAGGCAAGTGTGGCCTGCCTAAATGGGTAAGTCTATAACACCCCCCTTACTTTTGAGGATATATAAAACTTATGAAGAATTTCCCCTTCTCTAATCATGCAAAACATACTAGATGATCTATTCTTGCATAAAGTTAAGCACTGAGCGGTTGGCTGGAATTGAAATATTTCTGAATAGGTAAAAATTATGAGGCAGTGCTATTACTTGCAATGTCTTGATTTTACTAGAAATCAAATGCAAGGCTGACACTTTTGGCAGAGAGTCTTCCACTATCTTAAAACCAAGTATGGCACGATGCAGTTCTAATGTAACCAGAATGCTCATCCCTACATGTAGCCATACTTAGGATGTTTGAATACAGGAATACCTTTGATATTAAACTCATAATCACCATTTTCGCATTTGATCGAAGCTGATTTAGAAAAAAATTGCAGACCTGACAGTGGGTTCCCCCCTTAAAAAAATTTTCTTATACCCCCTACTACTTAAGAGCAGACATTCACAAATGGAGGAAATGACTCTCAACCTCCTCATTAGACCAATTACCATCAAGAAACACCATAACATGGTATACTAATTCTTACATATACAAAAGAAAAAGTTCCATTTACAAAGGAGATCCTTGTCTTGTGCACTTCTAAATAATACCTGCATCAGACAGACCTCAGTTAACAACAATCAAAGGAAGGCATAGCACAGAGGTCTTTAATCAACTGTTCTGATTATTCAAAACTTGAAACAGAAAATCTCAGCTTACTGCGTTGAACACATTTGTTATATCAAAAAGAGCTAGACCTGCTTTAGTGTCATACGCTTTGAAGATGATCAGCAAATCCCAACAATAGCCTGTGATTTCTCTTCCCCTTACAATTCCATTTTGACCCTTATGGATTAAGGCGGGCAAAAACTAATACAACCTGGAAACAAGAATCTTAGCAAATACATTAATATTAGAAATGAGCCTGAACTAACCAGGACTCAAGCTACCCTCTTTCCTGTTTGGGATGACATTAATTAAGAACTCATCACTGCTTGGATCCATATCAAACAGGCGGTCAGGTGAATTATAGATCCTAGTTAAAGAATGTTAAAGAATATCATATCACAACCATCCCACAACAGACAGACAGAAACACACACACACACACACACACACACACACACACACACACACACACACACACACAATTCCAGGGATAAAAAAATTGATTCCTGAGACGTTATTAGGCTTAAGTCTGGAAATAATTTGGACAACTTCCTCATATTGGATGGGTTGATAAACAAGAGATTTTACCTCAGGTCAACCTGTCAGGAACTGGATGTAAATAGAACATCATCTCTACAGCAACAAAATGTGGTCTGGCCATGATGTCATTGAAAATGCTGCTTAAAGGACTCACTTAAATTGAAAATGCCTGATAAGAAAATACTGTTGAGGTTCTGAGCCTGAGAGATGAGTACCATGGAGTTCCACTGATTAAAGAAATGGGCTAAACACCTAGAAATGACTTCATGTTTTACACACCAAAAATGACCTTTCCTCATAAGCTCTGCCACCATCTTTGTTGATATTAGCATACGGAGCTCAGTCAAGAGCCACAGTGCTAAATATTTTAGGGCAACAATATTTCTTGCTATATAACATTGTACTGTGCTGACTTCAATTCTCTTATTTTGTTTTGTATAACATTGTGATTCTGCCTTTTCTGGTATCCTCTATGTCAGAGTGTGTGATATACCTTTATGAAACTTTCCAGTGAGTCAGCATTGCATATAAGTACTGAGCACATGCAAATAACAGTGCCATTTTGAGTGAGCAGCCAGTGTGTGAGCATGCAAGTATGTAGTCAGTCAGTTAGATAGTTCATTTAAGTTTAATGTTCCTGCCATTCATTCTGATGTATATGTATAAAATTGTTGTTGTTGTTTGTCTTTCGGCATTTCTCGGTTAGGGGTCGCCACAGCGGAACTCCGGTCCGCTAATGATTGGCAGTAGATTTTCACGAATGCCGAGGTGGTAGCTGGACATTCAACCCTCAATGAAGGCATGCCCATTTACGCATGTCTTTCAAACGCCCACCCAACCATGGGGAGGACATGCAGACTCCACACATAAGGCACTCCCTGCACTCCAGCCGAGAATCAAATGGGAGAACCTCTTGCTGTGAGGCAACAATGCTACCGCTGCACCACCACGGATCATGTATATGTATAAAATAAACTACTTAAATGAACACCCAAGTCTCAACATCTTCTTAATGCACATAAGAAGAGAGTCATGTTGTCAGAATGGGATCCAAAGTTACAGCCATGAGGCAACTGGTTAAAGTTGGAGGATTATACAGGAGTGGATCATCCCTACTGCTCAAACAACTCACAAAACAGGTCACAAACAAATTCCAGGCACTAAAACTCATATAAATGATTTATTTTGCTATAAATATAAAATGAAGCACTCAAAACACTCAAAACAACTTTCTTATTAAACAAAATGTCCAAAAACCGCAACGTACTGATAAAAATATTCCAAATAATTATGGAAATATTTGAAACAATATCCGAATTGCATAAAATCTACAAAAAAAAGGAAAATGACCATATTTTTTGGTATGTACTACTTTTTTCTATTAACTATAGCTATTCAAAATATCTGAAGTGCGCAAAGTGTTTGCAAGTGTATGCAGTATTACAGTGCAATTATTTCACAAAGTAAAGTTATTTCAAAACATATTTCACAAAGCACAGATATTTCAAAGGTTATTTCTCAGAGTACAGTATTTCAAAGAGTTTATTGTGCATTTGATTATTATTATAAATACCCAGAGTGTTCATACATAATTACAGGGGCCAATTTTGCATTGTGTTTTACTATAATCTGTGGGCATGCCAGAAAGATTTGACAAACCTGCACTGAATGTGTTTGATAACAATATTGCAGAAAATTGGAGAGTATTTGAGCAAGAATATAATATTTTCATGCAGGCTTCTTTTACTGACAAAGATACATGTGCAAAGGCATTTATTCTGCTTAATTTAGCTGGTTCAGAGGCCATTGAAAGAGCGAGTTCATTTGTGTATGCACCTGCTGTGTTTCCAGGGGAGGGGGAAGACAACCATATAGTGGTACCAGCTAAAACAAGGGAAGACCCTGAGTGCTTTAAACATAAATTTAGAGATGTGCAACCCTCAAATAAATGTTACAATGGAAAGGCACTTATTTTATACAAGGCATCAAAAGCCTGGTAAAACTTTTGCAGCATATATAACTAACTTGAGAAACAAGTCAAAAACGTGCAAATTTAGTGATTTGAGAGATGAGCTGATAAAAGACAGGCTTGTATATGGTATTAATAATGACACAGTGAGGAAATATTTTGCTTCAAGACAGCGATTTAACATTGAATAAGGCCAGTAACCTCAAAGACAAACTGATAACAAACATAAGAAAATGAACACAGGACTGGTGAAACTAGAAAACTAAAGTTTAATTAGCGCTTTCATCTGCAATTACACATGACTTGAATAAGGCCATTGAGATTTGTAAGATATACGAGCTTACAGAAAAGCACACAAGTATGCTAAAAAATAAGAATAGCTGTGGAAGGCACAGTGACAAAGCTCATGTTGACAGTATTCAGCACATGGTTAAAAGAAAGAGGTCCAAGCACATGGCAGCTACTGCAGGTCCTGTAACAGTCCCTGGGAAACCCTGAGTCTTTCCAGCAAATTCCATAGCATGCTCAGTGAATTGTAAGGGTGACTCAGCAAAGTCAAAACATGTGCCCACACTAAGTTTTATAGTCAGCTGTCATAATTGTGGTGGAAATCACAAACCCAAAAGAGAAACTTGCTTAGCTTTTGGTCAGCATTGTCATTCTTGTAATAAGTAGAATAATGTCAAAAGGTTTTGTAAATCAAATAAGGCACATTTTTTTATTAAATGAGGGCATTTCAAGAGGCAAGTTCATCAAATAGAAATCTGAAACCCTACTTTTTATGTTGATGGTGTGTTTGTGCTTGATGAAACAGTCAATGCAGTAGATTTGTGGGCAAAGAACAAAATATTTTGTACTGTTTGGATTAATGGGAGTCCTGTAGAGGTTGAAGTAGATACTGACTCAAAGTGTAACGTTATGTCAGGAGAAACATTTGCTAGAGTAAATGCTGCAGAGCAACTTGATTTGACAAAGTGTGTGAAGCTTGTTGCTTCTGGTGGTGAAGAGATTCAAACCAAAGGCTCAGTACTGCTCATATGTTACTCTGATGGGAGCAGCTATGAATTGCAGTTTTTCATAGTCAAGAGACACATGCAGTCATTATTAGGCCTCAGAGACAGTTTGAAAATGGCACTGCTTTCATTTACTAAAGAAGTTCACCATGTAAGCCTGCATGACAACAGCTCAAATTTCACCTAAGCTATTTTTTTCTGAGCATGCTGATATTTTTGCAGACAAACTAGGCAAACTACCAGTTGTGTACTCCATGAAGTTAGACCCAGAGGTCAGCCCAGCTATCAGACCAACACAGAAAGTTCTAGTAGCTATGCAGAACAGATTCAAAGCTGAGCTAGACAAAATGTTGCAGGTAATTTGTCCAGTAGAAGAGCCTACTGAATGGGTATCCTCCACTGTGGTAGCTCATAAGAAAAGTTCAGATGATATCAGAATATGTATTTATCCAAGAGAGTTGAACAAAGCATTAAAAAGGCTTCATCATCCAATGTGCACAGTCAAAAAAGTTGCTGTACTTATTCCAAATTTCACTGTTTTTTCTGTCTTAGATGCAAGGCATTCATTTTGGCAAATTTTGTTTGACCGAAAATCTTCATTGTTAACCACATTTGGTATGACATTTGGAAGATACAGATTTCTAAGAATGCCATTTGGAATAAATTCAACCAGTGAAGTCTTTCAGTGTGCAATGGAGAAAATTTTTTTTGGCTATCCCTGTGCTATTACAGTAGATGATGTTCTTGTAGGAGGAAATGGGGAAGTCAAACATGATAGAAACCTCAAGAAAGTTCTGGAAAGAGCATGTAAAGTGAATCTTAAGGTGAATCCTCAGAAGTGCAAATTCAGGCTACAAGAAGTTACTTATGTTGGTCACTTGTTTACCAGTTCAGGCTTACGACCATATCCTTCAAAGCAAAGAGCAATTCTTGAGCTGCCAGCTCCAGGCAATGCCCAAGCCCTACAATGTTTTCTTGGCATGGTCAACTATCTAGGCAAGGTCATTCCAGATTTAAGTCAACTTTCAGCACCACTCAGAGAGCTGACATGCAAAGATATAATTTGGTCATGGTCAGAACAGTACCAAATAGTATTTTATGTCCTAAAACAGAAAATTGCCAACCCACCAGCTCTCAGCTACTATGATGCTCACAAACCAGTTACTCTTTCCTGTGATGCTTCTAAATTTGGTCTAGGTGCAGTCATTCTTCATGAGGGTAGACCAGTAGCCTATGCATCGAGAACTCTTACCCAGATGAGATGCAATATGCTCAGATTGAGAAAGCGCTCTTAGCATTTCTGTTTGTGATTACATTTATTGTCACCTATCCAGATAACTGACCACCAACCTCTTCTTACTATTTTGAGAAAGCCTATGCATACAGCTTCAGCTAGATTGCAACATAAGATGCTCAAATTGCAGAAGTACAATTTCAGTCTTGTTTACAGAAAAAGCAAACTTCTTTATCTTGCAGATACTTTATACAGATCACGCAGAAAAAACACAGAACAGCATAACAATGAGTAACTTGATTTTCGGTTATGGAAGTGAGAAATATTTCGTCTACATGTCTTGATGAGATCAGAACTCACATAGCTTCATATCCAGTTCTCCAGAAGCTAAACGTCTTTATCAGCTGAGGGTAGCTTTCAAAGAAATTTTGTTTACCAGTAGAAGTGCAACCTTATTTTCCATACAGAGGTGAGATTTTGTCAGACAATGGTATCATCATGAAAGGTCCTATGTGATTTTTCCAAAATCCTTGCAACAAAAGTGCATTCAGATTTTGCATTGTGGAAACCCAGGAACTGATTCTTCCAAAAGAGGACTAGTATTTTGACCTTCTATGTAAAGAGATATTGAGAAAGTACATTCATCTTGTTCAGTATGTAATAGTACACAGCCACAAGAACAAAAAGTACCACTTCACTTAACCCAGATTCCTGAACTTCCTTGGTCGACAGTAGCCCCAGATATCTTTGAGTGGAATGGTCGACATTACTTGGTGTTAAACTCTTATTCAAATTGGTTTGAAACTGACCTACTTCCAAAGCTAACCTCCAATACTGTCATTACTAACTCGAAGTGACATTTTTATGTCCATGCTAGTTTGCACAAAGTTATTTCTGACAATGGTGCACAGTTTACTAGTCAGCAGTTCAAGAGTTTTGCAGAAGAGTGGGACTGTTCATATTACCAGAAGACCTGAATACAAAAGTCAAACAGCTTGGCTGAACATGCAGTTCAAAGTGCAAAATAACTGTTAGAGAAATCAAGACATGACAATACCGATGTTTTTCCTCAAATTGTTAAATCTCAGAAACATTCCTAGTGATAAATATCTTGGTTCAGCTGCCGTAAGACTTATGTTGAGATAAACCAGAACCACACTACCAATCAGTAGCAATTTATTGGTTTCATGTGCTAAGAACAACAAACCAGTAAAAGCCAAACTGTTGAAAAAGCATTTATCCCTGAAGTCTTACTATGATAAAACCAGCAAACTGCTCAGTTCATTAAAAAAAGGGGAGATAATGAGGATGCAGATGTCTAAAGGTTTTGATCTCATCAGATTTGTGAAAAGTTTGTGTTAAGAGCAGAGACTGTACATTCTGGAATCACAAGGAGTGGAATTCAGATGAAATTGGAAGCATTTGTCACCAATGTCTGAACCAGTGTTACCACATCTTGCCTGTGACAAAGACTCTAGTTCTCAGAGTGACTTGTCCAATGTTCCTGTTCCATAGGACATTCCATCAGCAATCCCCATTCCTGAGAAAATCCTTGAAACTCCTCAATCAGAACATTTCCAACTGATTGTTTCTATTGCTAAACCCAGTTCTAACTATTATTTCACAAGATCAGGTTGCATTAAGCCGTGGTGGTGCAGCGGTAGCTTTGTTGCCTCACAGCAAGAGGTTCCCCTGTTCTATTCTCTGCTGGAGTGCCTTCTGTGTGGAGTCTGCATGCCCTCCCTGCGGTCGAGTGGCGTTCAAAAGACATGCGTGAATGGGCGTGCCTTCGTTGAAGGTTGGGCATCGGCTGGCAACTCAGCACCATAAAAAAATAATCTACTGCCAATCACTAGCGGACCAGAGTTCTGCTGTGGCAACCCCTAACAGGGAAAAGCCAAAAAGACAAACAATCAGGTCGCATCTCAAAACCTATATTCAGATACAGGGCAACCTGGACATGACTGTTGTTTTTCTTTATTAGTGTCTGTGTAACTGTATGCCTGTTAAAATGTTATTGTATATATGAGGCAGCTAAGTAAAGAGGGAGGATGTAGATCAGTGTATGTGATATACCTTAAAGAAGCTTTCCAGTGAGTCAGCAGTGTATACAAGTACTTAGCATGTGCAAGCAACAGTGCCATTTTGAGTGACCAGCCAGAGTGTGAGCATGCAAGTATGTAGTCAGTCAGTTAGTTAGATAGTTTAAGTTTAATGTTCCTGCCATTCATCCTGATGTATTTGTATAAAAAAACTACTTAAAGGAACATTCAAATCTCAACGTCTTCTTAATTCATATAAGAAGAGCAACATCCCTGATTGTCTAGAATGTTCCCCATAATAGCTGAATTGCAATCTTCCCACCAGACTGTCTCTATAATCCCTGCATTCCTATTAATCACATTGCTGGCCTGAAGCTCATCTTTGCCTTCTTTACTACTCCGCTTATAGTAAATCCATCGCCATCATCTGGTTTTCCCATTGTCATCTGGAAAGTACAACATTAAAGTAATGGGGGTATGATCAGATAGCATTTCATGGATAGTGTAGCTATGAATCCTATACTGGAGCTTTATAGGAAGGAGAAGGAGATCTATCTTACTGCTCTGCTTGGTTAAATCTAGGGAGAAAGTCAAAGTTCAATCTTCTTCTTCTCCTTCTTCTTCTTTCGGCTTTTCCCAGTTAGGGGTCGCCACAGCAGAACTCCAGCCGCTAATGACTGGCAGTAGATTTTTTACAGTGCCAAGGTGACAGCCCGATGCCCAACCTTCAACGAAGGCATGCCAATTCATACATTTCTTTCGAGTGCCACTCGACCGAGGGGAGGACATGCAGTCTCCACACACAAGGCGAACTGAACGGGAGAACCTCTTGCTGTGAGGCGACAATGCTACCGCTGAAAGTCAAAGTTCAATACTTCTGTTTAATCTCACTTCATATATTCCTCCCCACCCTTAAACAACCCTGCATCTCTTAAGAAAAGATTGACTTTTCTTGTGCTACTCTTTACCCCTAAATAATCTATCTTTAAACTCATAGATGACTAAATTAATGTCCCAGCCAAGATACAAGACTGAATGTGATCAGCTGCCTCTTGGCAATGCTGAAAAAGGTTTTCATCCTTATTGGATATATTCAGATTCTGTAAGGCCTGTTGTACATCATAATTCATCAGAACCAAATTAGTCATATAACCACAGCCACTGCCAAAAGTTCTCTCAGTAACAATGCGCAGAGAAGCATCTCAAATACACACACACACACACACACACACACACACACACACACACACACACACACACACACACACACACACATATATACAAACACACACACACACACACACACACACACACACACATGGCTTATGGTCTAAAAACATCAGGCTGTAGTCACCATTCCGAAACATATTAACCTCCCTAATCTTATGTTTTTTTTTTTTTCCTGAAGTCACACTATATACACAACTTCCTATTTTTTTCTTCGTAGGATCCTAGCATGTCTGATAGGATGCAAACTGCACTAAATAAGAACTTGAGACTGGATTTGGATGACACAGTACTCAGCCAGGCCACAGAATGGCTAACTCTCACCTTTTAGCTATGCTGGGTTATCCTGTTTAATTCTTAGAGCATTCATTGGGCTAGGAAGAGTGCCTTATGTGCCAAGACACACCAGCACCCATATTTGAAATAGCTGGTGGCTAAAGAGACAAAGATTTCTCCTACAAGCAAGAAGATATATATATATATATATATATATATATATATATATATATATATAGTTCCCATTCAGAAGCCTGAAACATCATAAGCCTGAAAATCAAAATCCTGAAACCAAAAGCCTGAAAATTCAGAATCCTGAAAACTCAAAATCCTGAAAGCCCAAAATCCTGAAAGACCAAAATGCTGAAACTCAAAATCCTGAAAACACAAAATAGACATACTGATGTCATTGTGGCTTTGCTATTGTTAGCCCTGTGGTGTTAGGTCATGCTTGGGGTCAGGTAAGTGTGCTGTTGGTTTTATTTTAGGGTTAGTGGTTTAAGTGAGTTAGAGTTAGGCAGGTTAGGCATGTATGCAATAGTGACAAATATTGGGGTTAGGGGTGGTTTAAGTGAGTTAGGTTTAGGGCGCTGGTCAGGTGAGTGCGATAGTGACAGACCAGGGTTAGGGTTAGGGTCAGGGTCAGTTGGTAGATATTAGTGTCTTTATAGTGACATATTAGCATTATTTGTGTTTTCAGGATTTTGAGTTTCAGGATTTTGGTCTTTCAGGATTTTGGGCTTTCAGGATTTTGAGTTTTCAGGATTCTGAATTTTCAGGCTTTGGTTTCAGGATTTTGATTTTCAGGCTTATGATGTTTCAGGCTTCTGAATGGGAACCATATATATATATATATATATATATATATATATATATATATATATATATGTATGTATATATATATATATATATATATATATATATATATATATATATATATATTATATATGTTATGCTATATGGGTTGGAGACAGTGGCGTTGACAAAAAGGCAGGGGTTAGAGCTGGATGTGGCAGAGTTAAAGATGTTAAGATTTGCACTGGGTGTGATGAGGGTGGACAGGATTAGGAATAAGTATATTAGAGGGTCAGCCCAGGTTGGAAGGTTTTGAGACAAAGCCAGAGAGGCAAGATTCTGCTGGTTTGGACATGTGTTGAGGATGCATGCTGAGTATACTGAGGAAAACGATGCTAAGGATGAAGCTACCAGATAACAGGAAAAGAAGAAGGCCTAAGATAAGGTTTATGGATGTGGCGAGAGAGGACATGCAGGTGGTTGGTGTGAAAGAGCAAGATGCAGAGGACAGGATAAAATGGAAACAGATGATCCACTGTGGCGACCCCTAATGGGAACAGCCGAAAGAAGATGATGAGATACACACACACACATATATATATATATATATATATATATATATATATATAGCTATATGTATATATAAATCCACAAATGTACTGTTCGGCAGTCAAAGATAAGCGCTTGGATAAAATGTATAAAAATCAAAAAGACAAATCCAAGGTGATCACCAGACTGACTATCATAAAACTCTTCTTTAATTAAAAATAAGAAATAAAAAACTTAAAATGGCAGGATAAGCTGGTTTGAGTTAAACCCTCCTTCAGATCTGCCATTAGAGGGTAAAATGAATAATTTATAAATGAAAGCTAACAAATCAAAGTTGCTCCTTACAGACAACATCTTCTAGATAGCCAATCAGAGTTTTCCACATGAATCTACACCTGTTCAATGTGTTATCCAGTTGTTGTCTTCCACGTGAATCTACATCTCTTCAATGAGAAAAAGATGGCTCTTGCCGCCCCTATAGTGCCTTTTTTAGGCAAAGTTCAAAGAACAAAACCACCACCGTAACAGGTACAAGCATGCAAAATCTGAAGGTAATGCTACTCAGTGCTAGAAGTCTAAACCTCAAAATGCACTCTCTCGAGGCACTCCAAAAAATGGAGAACATCGATATCTGTGCAGTAACTGAGACCTGGTTCAAGGCTCCAGAGAGCACCCCTGCAATACCAGGTGAAAAAATAATTATATATTGAGCTCTCTCTGCTTACTGCTTCTTACTGCTTGCTCTTGCTGTGGGATTTGAAGTCTTCTTAAGACACTCAGTCTTGCTGGCTGGATTCTGCTAAAATTCAAAGTCTAGTTATATTTGCATTCACAGTCTGTCACATACAGAAACTTGCAGAATATACACTGATACAGCATCTGACTTTAAGAGCAGTAACCAATAACTTTTATAATAAACCAAACTGGAAAAACGTTGCAGTTTAAAGTATTGTTCCACTTTGCTTCTCATATAGTACAGATGATGTGAGAGATATAACATTTACCTCAGGACTTGTGTCCCTACCATACCTCTAACATAACTAGATTTAATACATACTTTTTATACATATTTTAGTTAAACACACACCCTCTAGGTTTTGGAAAGATACTGGCTTGATGACGCAAATGCTAACACATCTGTTCTTGTCCAAATGCTGATAAGTAAACTGTCTTCAAGGAAACGCCTTGTGGATTAGAAAAGCACATTTTTAAACTTTCTTAGAAAAGCATGTCCTGTTGTCCAGTGAAAGCAGATTACATTCTTGTCATGTCTGTAAGAAGTTCAGCTTTCTTGATGTGTGTGTAATACACTTATAAGCAAGTTCCTTATTTTTTTAAGCCACAGTCATTTAGTATGGTTGCTGATCACATATTACTAAACTCTGTTTCTGCATTTAAGCAAGATTTTTCTTTCAGCATATTTACAACATAATTAATTTCAACCTTAAATTCATAATATCTAACAATTCCCTCTGTTTTTAAACATACTCAAAACATTTTATAATGATATGTATTTTTTGATCACATTATATAGAAAGTCTTCTTTTGATCAAAATGCAATTTTACATAGTTATTAAGTATCACTACCAAAACTGAATGTATTTAACAACTTTTTCTTTTGCCGACCATTTTGTGAAAATATTTTATCAGTTATGAGCTGTGTCTGCTTTAGTTTAACTTGATTAATTTATTCTTTTGCAATTACAGAATTTAATTTATGACTTAGAACTGTTTCATTAACTCTTTGCAACTTGTTGAATTAACTGTAAGAGACAAGAACCACGTGCTACTGCAAGCATTTATAACATTGTGGTCATGTCTTTGAACTGCTCATTAACATCTTGGTAAAGTACTGAACTGGGCTTAGATAATAAATATTTAAAAGCAATTATTTTACTGGGGTAAAACCAGTGATATTACAACTTGACAAATTACTTTTAAACTTATTACAATGTATTCTGTACAGTATGTATTTACACAGACTGTTTGCTATTCATGCATTTCAATCTAGTAGGTACCTTGGACCCATTTTTTCGTTAAATATGGTTTTTCACACATATTCATTGCTAGGCATTAATTTAATTTGTACTAAATTCTTCTGTATTTTAACATACAAAGACTATACAGTAAATTTAGTCTAATCTTACAAATTTAATAGCATTAATATTAAGCAAAATCTTGGAAAATGTTTATGTCTCTTTAGAAATATCTAGTGGAATTGATACCAAATCCATATGTCCTGTTATTTTCTTTTTTATACCAACATTGCAATTTTTTACATTTGCTTGAATTATGCATGAAAATATCCATACTGTCTAACTAAACATCCAAACTGTCTAAAATATGCAAACTGTCCAATATCCAAACTGTCGAATAGCATCCATACAAAAAAATGTGACGTAGAAAAAAGTCTTACCAGTTAGCAAGAAAACAGGTGATCAGGCTGTTGTTGCAGATGGCTAGAAATTTTTCAAAGTCACTTGAGAAGCTGGGAAAGCACAACAGGCAGTGGACTGTTGGGCTAGTGGATATCCACCTTTTCTTTAGTGAAATTATGGCACTGCGACTGGAACTTCTGTCTCACTCCGGATGTAGACGTCTAAAAAAACTTTACTACTGCAAGCTGCATAAACTGGAATACTTCTGTTCAGAATTGACACATACGTACAAATGTTAGTTACTGCATAAAGACTGTAGTAACCCTCTGCAGGGATTACCATCACTCCCTCTGTGTTTGAATGCAGAGTATAGGTTCAAATGCAGGTATTAGGTTCAAATGCAGATTTTAGGTTCAAATGCAGGCTAGCTTGAAATTGAAAAATTGTATGGTGCTAGTCACTCAGCTGGCTTGCCATTGAAAAAATATATTGAGCTCTTTGCTTACTGCTTCTTACTGCTTGCTCTTGCTGTGGGATTTGAAGTCTTCTTAAGACACTCAGTCTTGCTGGCTGGATTCTGCTAAAATTCAAAGTCTAGTTATATTTGCATTCACAGTCTGTCGCATACAGAAACTTGCAGAATATACACTGATACAGCATCTGACTTTAAGAGCAGTAACCAATAACTTTTATAATAAACCAAACTGGAAAAACATTGCAGTTTAAAGTACTGTTCCACTTTACTTCTCATATAGTACAAATGATGTGAGAGATATAACATTTACCTCAGGACTTGTGTCCCTACCATACCTCTAACATAACTAGATTTAATACAGACTTTTTATACATATTTTAGTTAAACACACACCCTCTAGGTTTTGGAAAGATACTGGCTTGATGACACAAATGCTAACACATCTGTTCTTGTCCAAATGCTGATAAGTAAACTGTCTTCAAGGAAACGCCTTGTGGATTAGAAAAGCACATTTTTAAACTTTCTTAGAAAAGCATGTCCTGTTGTCCAGTGAAAGCAGATTACATTCTTGTCATGTCTGTAAGAAATACAGTTTTCTTGATGTGTGTGTAATACACTTATAAGCAAGTTCCTTATTTTTTTAAGCCACAGTCATTTAGTATGGTTGCTGATCACATATTACTAAACTCTGTTTCTGCATTTAAGCAAGCTTTTTCTTTCAGCATATTTACAACATAATTAATTTCAACCTTAAATTCGTAATATCTAACACCAGGCTACAACTCTTACCACACTTTTCGGCCACCAAAGCAGGACCGAAACACTAAAGGTGGAGGAGTGTCAATATTCATCAAGGATATTCACACCACCAGGCTAGTTGCCCAACACAATGCATCTGAAATTCTCCAGGTGCAACTAACACTAGGTAAGACTGCAATCCAAATTGTAGCTTGCTACAGATCCCCCACCATACCCCAAGATTCTCACTACACCTTTCTAAACATACTGGAAAATATTAAGATAGAACCAAACACCCTAATACTGGGTGATTTCAACTACCCTGCCATTAACTGGGAAAGCTACTCATGTACCAACACCTTTGCCCAACGGTTCTTGTAACTCATAAATTCCAACGCACTGGATCAACTAATCCATAGTCCCACCAGCGGCTCCAATATCCTAGACCTGGTCATTACCAACATGGGAAATCGATGCTCCACATCTATGGTCACCCCCTTGTTAGTCACGTCTGACCATAAGCTAATCACCCTAACATCCACATCCCACCCCCACCCCCAGTAAGGAAACCTCCATAAAAAACTTCTCCAAAGCCAACTTCATGCTACTCAAGTCAGAAGTGACAAACATCATGACACCCATGCAGACGGGAGCTGAAAGTTCAACTGCTGAATCCTACACTAAGGCACTGTACGAGCACATCCACTCATGCATAAATCGTGCCATCCCAAATAGAACCAAGATGCTCTCATGCAAAGAAAAAAAGCCAATCTGGTGGTCCCCTGCCATAAACAAACTTTACAACAAAAGGAAGAAACTATTGCAGAAAAGAGGAAAATCCCAGGATGCAAAAAACTTCCTTACCAGCCTCAGTAAGAAACTGAGATCCCTCATAAAATCCTCCAAAGCTAGTTACGAAAATAAAATTGCCAAAGATTCCAAAGACAACAACAAGGCATTCTATAACTATGTCAAGAATCTAAATGGCAATGCTCAGATCTGCTCTGAGCTAAAACAGAATGGCATTAAATATACTGATCCCAAGGATATTGCCAATATCCTGGCAGATCGATTCAGTGCCAACTTCACCCCCCTCTCACCCCCTAAATGGCCTATCTCAATACTGGAAGATTGCCAAATTCTGGTAATAATGGCCACACAGGTAAAAAATGCCCTCTCCAAAGCTCAGAATACAGCATCCATGGGACCAGATGACATCCCAGGCTGTGTACTACATGAACTACAATATGAACTGGCACCTCACCTAAGTGTCATGTTTAATCATAGCCTCACCTCAGGTATCGTGCCCACTGAGTGGCGCACAGCTACAGTTATCCCACTCCACAAGGGGGGATCCACCTTGGATCCCGGAAACTACCATCCCATCAGTCTGACAAGCCTTATCTGCAAGGTCATGGAGCGTATTATCATGGAACTTATAAACAAAGACATTGGCAACCTTCAAATACTGGACCCCACCCAGTTTGGGTTCATGAAGGGCCGATCATGTCTCCTAAACTTGATTGACTTCTTTGAATCAGTCTCCAGAGCCATGGACAAGGGTAAGGTGGTCCACACAGCCTATCTAGACCTTGCCAAGGCCTTTGACACCATCCGCCACTCTGGAATCATAGATAAACTTACTAAGCTGGGCATTAATCCCTACGTCACCCAATGGGTTGCTAACTGGCTTACTGATAGAACCCACACTGTAAAAGTAGCCAACTCCAAATCCAGCTCGAGACAAGTGACAAGTGGAGTACATCAGGGTTCAGTCCTGGGACCACTCTTGTTTGGCATCTACTTCTCTGAAGTACAGGCCAACACTAAGGGACTCTGGATAACAAAGTTTGCAGATGACTGCAAACTGGGAGCCATTATTGAATCCCCAAATGATGTGGATACTCTACAAAAGGGCCTTACAGAAACAGATGCTTGGTGCCAGAGCCATGGGCTCAAGCTCAATGCCAAGAAATATATAGTTATCCCATTTGGGAAAAAACATGTATCCATGAATTACCATATAGGTGGCAGTACACTAAACACCGAAAGTTTGATAAGAGACTTAGGGACACAGGTGGACAGTGGTCTCACCTTTGATAACCACATTGCCACAACAGTCAGGAAATCCTTCTATGTGGCACACCTCATCACTAAGGGCTTTTCATCCAGAAAAAAGGAGGTCATTGTCCCACTGTACTCATCCCTCATTAGACCCATTATAGGATACAATGCCCCGTTTGGTATGTACCTCTCAAGACATCTGCAACAACTGGAAAGGCCACAGAAATACCTCACTAAAAGAATCACAGGCCTAAAGCAGATGCCCTTTGCTGACCACCTTAAAAAACTCCAGCTATACTCTGTCGCATA
Organism: Protopterus annectens; assembly: GCF_019279795.1. Taxonomy (NCBI): domain Eukaryota; kingdom Metazoa; phylum Chordata; order Ceratodontiformes; family Protopteridae; genus Protopterus; species Protopterus annectens. The sequence continues at coordinate 1,419,402,728 of NC_056739.1, read as the reverse complement.
TCGTCTACTCAGAGGTGATCTTTGCTTAACATACAAGGCCATGTCAAACCCAGAGCTGTTGGACATGCTACACTTAAAGAAATCCCAATCCCTCAGAGCCACATGCTCCAGGGATCTAAACCTTGTCATCACAATAAACAAAACATGCTGGAGGGATAGGTTCCTGACCCAGAGACTCCCAGACTCTGGAATAGATTGCCCATACATGTCAAGCAGAGTGCCTCTTTGGTCCTCTTCAAAAGGAACCTTGACGATTGGATGGGAGAAAGGAAATTCACCCCGGGGATCACGTCAGTCGCCCTGCTAGACAAGGGTCCAGGGAAGTAAATAGTGTGGGAAGAAATAGCCAGGGAATTGTTATGGCTAGGCTTGTATAGGCCCTAGGGCTGATAGCCTAGTACCAACCTATGAACCTATGAACCTATGTTCCCCTACAAGCAAGAAGTTTTATATATATATATATATATATATATATATATATGTATATATATATATATATATATATATATATATATATATATATATATATATATATATATATATATACATACATGCACTCTCCCGCAACTAGTCAGAATATCCAACCTTACAATAGTGCAGTCAAAAGTCTCGATCACACCAATTTCAAAATAATTTCCGGAAAAAGATCGCACCGCCCAAAAAAAGCTAAGCTGAAAGGCTGTACATCAGGTTAGCAACTGATATAACAACCTTTATCAGTTTTGGTACGTCCTCCATAAAGGAAACAAGTTATGTTAGAAATGACAGTTTCATGTAAGAAGAAATGAGCAGTAACCTTTAGAAAAGGTGATGTGACAGGAAATAATTCACACTAGTTTAGACAGGTAAACCCCCACATCAGTTGTGGTAATCTGTATAACAAAATCATCAACAATTTAAAAATGCTCTGGTTAACTGACTTGAAAGCTCTCCGCCTGTTCCACAAGACCATGCAGATCAGGTATGCACAGAAAAAGAAACTGGCAGATACATATGACCCTCACCATCAGCCATAATCTTAATCAGTTGTAACATTTGTAAAGTAAAAAGATAAATATAGTCAGGTAATCTTGAATAAAATATCCATTAATACTGAAAATGACACTGATAAATCATTAAAGCTGGGTAAATGTGACAATAGCCTGTGAAGAATAAACAGAATGAAGATTCGACAGATGTGAAACAGGCTGCAATCAGGGCTTTATTTGTCTATCAGAATGCCACAGCGAACTCTAAAAAAAGTGTTATGCTTATGGATGAATATGAAATAGAGATTTCTAAGTTTGGGATGCAGTTAATCACTATATTTGTATAGAATCCACTTGGTGAAGTGAGCATATACATATGAGAAGAGAATTTCTATATGTTTGATAATTAGTCTGTGCATTCAACCAAGAGTGGGCCCATAATTAACTTTTACACTGCAATACTGTAACAGCAAGGAAGGAACACCCAACGCTCATCTTGGAAATAGTGAAACTTAAGTTTAGCTTTTCTCTTGCATGGTATTATATGCACAATAATTGGTTACATTTAAAATACTTTCTGGCATTTTATTTGATAAAATGGTTGACTTCTGTTAGTGCCTGAAAAGTTTGAACATTCTAATGTTTCTTTGAAAATTGTAATGTCTGTTAACTATAATAGTTTTTCCCTACATTGAAGAACATTAATAACCTAACTTGTACATGAAAATATTGAATCATGCTGCTATCTCTTTTAAGTCTCTAAGGCTTGTTAGCTATGATATATTGTTAATGTTCTCAGAAGTAGGTAAAATCTTTCAGCATATGCAAAAGTTATGTTTGACATTTTGGAATGCATATAAAATTACAATTTAATAACTCATAGCAAAACTAACATTTTTTTTCAGAAAGTACTTTGGAAAGTGTTCTGAAGAAGTGGGTTTCTTTACATATGATAATTAGTCGTTATGTTTAGCTCGGATTAAGTTTGTATTAATTTTTTAGACTGAAATGACGGAACAGCTGAGACATTTTATTTTAAAGGATTACTATAAAAGTGGCAACATTTAAATTCTTTCTTTTGTATGGTAATTCTACTTATAATAGCTGATAGTATTTAAAGGAAATTTTAGTAAGTTGCTTGATTACATTAAGTTTGTGCTTTAATCGCTGTGACACCTTACTAAGTGCATTTATGAGGAAAAGAACAACATCTGTACATAATGAAGGATTGCAGAGAGAGTTGGATGATAACATTTTAAGATTTTTTTAAAAGAATATATATCTGGATGGCAGTAAAGAACTCTGCACATTGGAAAGATGTAACAAATAAATATATAAGAAGCATTATTGCAATAAGAAGGAAAAATAAAACCAGTGCACTATATAGGCATGATGAAAGTTTTAATAATTTTGTTCAATTTTCATTTTTTATGGTTGAAAGAGTAGATATTAATGAGAGGGGGTTGGTTTTATTGGCCTGAATGTATACATAAAGACTTAAAAAGAAAAAGAAAAAATTAAAATGTTAAGGGCATTCAGAAGCCATACAGCTGAAACACGTCCTTAAGGGGTCATTTGCATATATCTCAAGGGCCTCTATTATAGGAGGTTTAAGATATCACAGAGTAAAAACTCTAGCTTGACTAGACTTTTCTTATAGTTTTTACTAATTGGTTTGTATGTGTGACCTTTTTACTCTTTGGTTTGAAAGTTTCCAAGATGATAAGGTGTACAGAACTGGAACTCTTCTTATCCAATCTGCATGTGCCCTGTTTGTAGACAAATATAATCCAGTCCTCTATTGCATCAGGCAGATCCGGACAACCCCTTTATTCCAAATTGTATTCTTTCCACTTTCACCTCTCCTTTCAATCTGTAGTGTTGATCGGTAGTGTACTGAATTTTTGTCATGGAGAATACATGTACAAATTTCACACAAGCATGCACACACACTCGCGCATACATAAATGTAGATTCACACTCATGCACATCTACACACACCCATGCACACACACCCACACATACATAAATGTAGATTCACACTCATGCACATCTACACACACCCATGCACACACACCCACACATACATAAATGTAGATTCACACTCATGCACATCTACACACACCCATGCACACACACCCACACATACATAAATGTAGATTCACACTCATGCACATCTACACACACCCATGCACACACACCCACACATACATAAATGTAGATTCACACTCATGCACATCTACACACACCCATGCACACACACCCACACATACATAAATGTAGATTCTCACTCATGCACATCTACACACACCCATGCACACACACCCACACATACATAAATGTAGATTCACACTCATGCACATCTACACACACCCATGCACACACACCCACACATACATAAATGTAGATTCACACTCATGCACATCTACACACCCATGCACACACACCCACACATACATAAATGTAGATTCACACTCATGCACATCTACACACACCCATGCACACCCACCCACACATACATAAATGTAGATTCACACTCATGCACATCTACACACACCCATGCACACACACACACTTACATGCACTCTCACACATACATGGAATTTATTACCCTGGACCCAAACTATGCACATAAACAAAAGAAATATACTTGGCAGACCAAATTCAAACTTCATTGCTATCTTACAAGAGTAACTAATCTCTTTAATGATGCAGTGGGCATGATGTTTCTACATTTTATTGAATAATGCATATATTCTTATTGATGGCAAGGCTTTCATTTGAGTCAATTGAAAACAAAAAATATATCAAAATCATTGTGATGTAAGCAGAAATAGCACATTCTCAACTCTTGTCATTTTTTGAGCTGCAAACAAGTATAACCTGGCATATTTTTATTGGAAAATTCCTTTCTCGAAACATTTAGTTGTGATAGTATCTGAGGGATCAAGACATGTGATGAGATACTTGCAAAGTATTGTTAGAAACTCTATCATATATTACCTGTGTAACCATCCCTAACTTCTAAGGGATAATCTTGAAGGGATGAGAATACATTAATGTTTGGTTGTCTGGAAAATAAAACATTTTTTAGAATGGTAAATTAAAGGGTCATCTTCAGTAGTCCATTACTTCCTTCTTTATATGATCTGCAGAACTGTCTGCTGCACTGCTCATGCAGCCATAGTAATAGCTTATTCATTTAGTAATACCTCTCCACATCTCATATCTTGCCCATTTTGATTGCACCTAAGGGGCCATGCCTTTTTGGCAACAGATTTCTTACAATGGGCTGTATGGAACATAGCTGCTGCTATGTCCTCCCGATCTGGTGAAAGGTTGGCATAATGGTTAAGGAGTTTTCCTCATCAACACAAGGAACAGGGTTTGATTCTCACATGGGGTAATTTTTTAGGCTTAAAATGACCCACAAGGGTGGCTATCTTAGTAGAAACCTATGATCTGCTTCTCTTGCTCTGTGCAGCTTAGGGTCACTTCAGCCATGGTACAGCTATTCGTCAGGTATTTTACTGTGCATTACTTGTCATTAAACCTCAGTTAGCAGCTCCATAAATGAACTTTAACAGTCACTACTAAGGTTACTCTCTCCATTTCTCAACTCTCCTCTGTTGTATCATCTCCATAAAAGATCTTAACTTAATTTCCCTGTCTTTTAGTGATGTCTAACACAAAGATACTGAACAACACAGGACTGATTAGTAGCACTTGTGGTACCCTGTAACTCACTGTGTTCTCTTCCTTCAGCCTTCCCTGACCACCATCCTTTTCTTTTGCCCTTTACCTACTTAGCACCTCCTCAACCCATGTTTTTTTTCAATAAATTTTCCAATTTATTTCAGTTTCGGAGTCAATCTTCAATTGGTTCATAGGATAATAGGTTCTTGCTAAGCTTATGGTTAAGGAATCCATCAAGAAGCTTAGCTATATCACCCACCACTGGTAGGAGATTAAGAGTGCCCCCACCCCTATTAAATAGATTTTCCTAATAAGTACAAATCAAAATTTGTAATCACCCATCCAGTCATCCAGACTATGTTTAAAGGTTGCTATGGAAATATTCAGACTGATATGTGTGGGCTTCCTATTTAAAAAATGGGGAATAACTTGTATTAGATACTTGTTGTTTGATCTGTTATTTTTCATAGGGCAGTATAAATTCATGTCTCTAGAATTAGGGCTTGATATACCACTAGTTTTATTTAGGTGAAAAGAGAAATGGGTCATTCATAGCATTAAAGGTTAAGCAAAGATCATCACTCTGGTGTATGTTTGACTCTCAGTAGATGGAAAGAGTGTAGATGTCTACTGAAAAAGTTGCTGAGACGATATATTGTTTCAGTGAAGAAGTACTGAGAACTCCCAAGTTGGGTTAAGTGCTTAGTAAGGTAGATACAGAAGAGGGCATTATGTTAATCACAGCCTTAATAAATGTGGAATAAAGTGAAACAATAACTTCACCAGAACCCAAGGAGATACCACAAAGGACAATTGGGCAATAGAGAAATATTTTCTAATAATGGTAGAGGCATGGTGTTTAGAGAAGAATTTATTAACTCAAGTACCCATGTCTCTGATTAGTATTTACAGTTTAAGTGGAATGCTGCCAGTAAGGTATGTTGTAGAGATGTTAGATTTACTGAAGGAAACTATCATGCATTTCTTGAAATTGATGGTAAGCCCATGATTAAAAAAAAAACTGCCAAAGAAGCCTCTCACTCTAACATGTGCTCAAACCACAAAAAAGCAATTAACAACTTCAGTGCTCACCCTTGTCAAAGTAATATACTCTCTAGTTGGTGAAACTGAATCCTTTATTCATATAAATCCAGAAACTAAATACCAAATGACCAGTGAAAGGTATACTGACAAAGGTACCTTTAACCACCAAAACTGGAGTATTATTTTATTTGTCCTATGTGTCACCTTTTATTGGTCATTTGGTTCTCTCATGATAGAATAGAATGAATAAAAAATCATTTCCACCAGCAGAAGGACATAGTATTTCAATGGTGCTGAATATTCAGTTGGTTAAGCCCATGATTAATACACCAAACTTTTGTTGGTTCCAACCCTTGCTAGTAAATTTAACTATCAGAATCAGATTTGGTAACTGTATCAAATTTTCAGACATTAGCAAACTTACTTACCATTTACTGTTAATATTTTCTTTAGTGTCACAGAAAAATATACCAGAGGAGGAAGGGATTCATGATGGAGTTATGTGAGGCAATGATTATGACATTTCTCTGTCTAGATTAAATTATCTGAAATGTAATGACATGGACTCTGTCAGACAGCCAATTGTCTATCCATTAAAACTATATACAGGTTAATTTTAAGCTGGGAGAGTTTGACAGTAATCTCAGTATAAGAGATAGTGCCATAAGTACTGCAATGTTCAAGTAGGCAGTATGTATCCATACCTTCTGAAAGTATATTTAAGAATTTGGCCAAGATGAGCAGATAAGAGCTGTCATTTACAAAACATTCTCCTGTGCATCCAAGGATATAAGTTAAAATGCATTATTGTTTGTCAGTTTAGCTGTAATGCATTCCATAGCTTTGCAAATAATGCAAGTAAAACCAGGTTCCTATTACAAAATCGAAGAGGCTGAAGATCTAATGGCTTTAATATCAGAAATGCCATTCATCAATGTGTTTTTTGTGAGATTATTGCGGTACAGTGAAGATCGGAAAATTTGCCCTTTCCTCACTGTAGTGTGATCTCATAGTTGGTATATATAATTAGTGGGGAGTGTAAGCAAATTTGAAGTATTGCATTTTCGATTTTTAAGTCATTCGAATGCCGGTCTCTTCAATGATGTAATATAGACCCCGTAAAACCAGTATACTTGTAATAACCATGGTCAATACAGAGGCCACCTTTATGCAAAGTAAAAACAACAGTCGTCTATACATTGAAGTGTAACTAGAGGAGAGACAGAGGTTGAAGAGTTTATGGAGGATATTTGACAAAAGGGGCTCAATGCGTATCAGCAGCCATCTAGGACACTGCAAGTACTAGTGAAACTAGTATTTTTAATTCTGGAAAGTTTAAAGAGGACTTTACCAAGAAAGATTTTAGGAAGAGAAATATGAGGAAGAATAGTGGTGCAGGGGGGAGGGCAGATGATGTGAAGTTTGAAGAGAATTAAGCCACAAGAATTTTATCAATGCAGATAAAGTCAGAGTAGGTGGTACCAATAGACATATATACATTACAGGACTGTTGGTTCCATCTATCCTTCCTCATAAAGCTGATGAAGGCCTCATGGTTGACATCTGAGTTATATATAGCCATAAGTTTGCAGTTGGTTTTCCATTTCCTAATATTAAACATGAGGGACGTCCAAGTTTTAATTCCCTTTTAAAAAGACAAGGTAAATATCTTCTGAATATTGTCAAAAGATTTTTATTTGTCTTACACTGTCATCATATTGTCTCCTATGGCTGGTGCTGAATGGGTATAGAACCATGGGATGGAGTCCATGGAAGCATCATATATGCAAAGAAATTTTGGGGGGGTTCCTTGACCAGAGGAAGCTGCTGACCTCACATGTTTATTGATATTTTATATATATGTACATATATATATATATATATATATATATATATATATATATATATACATACACACACACAGACACACACACACACACACACACACACACACACACACACACACACACACACATATATATATATATATATATATATATATATATATATATATTTATAGATAGATATGATACATTAAGGAGTGGAATTCAAAGGAGTGGACAGCATCTACAGGTACTAATTTTGATGGGTAGCTACACCATCTGTAATTAATTTTGATAAATACTAAATAATTGCTTTTGGAATATTCTCTGAATATAGTCGGGTTAATAGGGCCTGTAATGCAGGTTTTCTGGGAGAAGATCACAGCAAGATGTTCAAATTTGAATCGGCAAGGAATAATAAGCAGAAGTGCTCAATTCAGGTAAACATTTGTAAAGAAATTATGTAGCATTTAATTGACATATAGCCTACAAAATAGTGATTTGGTTCAGTGATATCTGACATAGTGTGGAAATTTAAGAGGTCCCATGATATAAAATGACACTTACCAAAATAAAAGCTATAGCCATTAACTATATGCCATCTTTAGAGATTAAGGAAAAATTCCCTGACATCTGTGGTATCTCAGGGTATAAATATTTGCACATCTTGCTGGTCTTGACTCTAGAGGAGTCTATAGAATTGTCATAAAATCATATGATAGGTCAGGATTATGTCCTTGTTTCCAAGATGGAAAATATTAATATGGGACATGTCAAAGAGTGCAAATACTGTAGGTATACATTCTACCCCAAACTTTGTGTCTTAGACTAGCTTTCTGAGTCCCAACTAAAATGTGATATCTAGTTATAGATCAGAAATGGATATCTGAGTTTCTCTGGGAAAATGGTACACTAAGGGTGGTGTGGGAAAAGCTTTCAAAAAAGAAGAAGTTGGGCTGAGGATACCAGATATGGCAACTTGTGTGAAAATAATGCAATTTACTGCTCATACAAGGTGTCAAGCCAACTCATATGTTTCAAAATTAAAGCAAGTATCATATGAAAGATGACCACTTCTTAATGGCAGGGACTTCATGGAACACTTTTGGGAGGTAAGGTTGAGGTTGTGAACGCCTTGATATTTGATAACTTGATATTTTATAACTTGAAAAGGAAGATACATAAACTACTTATGTGGGCAGTCTATATTGCTGAATTTTTTTGATTGGTTCTACAAAGAAGAATTGTAGGCATAAAACATAATGTTGCCAATGAAGGACTAGAGATATGAAGTCTCTCTATTATAGGATCATAGGATCTTAGGAGGTTACTAGGATAATGTCTCTATGGCCCTTATAAGCCTAGCCAAGTTAACCTTTGTTCCCAAGAGTGTCTGTTACAGGTAGACACTAAATCAGCACCACTAACCCATATCTAAGAGGAACACAGGTGCAATCCCTGGGGTAAATATATGGTTTCCCATCCAATCATCCAAATTATGCTTAAATAGGGTCAATGAGGGGCTATGTTAAATCGATTGAAAGTCTGTTCCAGAGATTACGTAACCTCTGTGAGATAAATCTGTCCCTCCAGCAAGTTCTATTGATATCACATACCTGGTTAATGTCTCTTGAGTGTGTGACGTGTGTGACTATTGGTGTGGTATCAGTCAGTAGATGGGAATTAGATGATCACCTGCCAGTAGCATAGGGTATTTTTCAACTCCTGTGGTTAAAGCAACTAGAAAAACATGACATTGATACAAAGGGTTAAGAACTTTAGGTGGATTTTTAACTCTGGGGAAGGAAAAGGGACTATTTAGGAACTGAAAAGAAATCAGGTGTGGTTCCAATTGTGAGAGAATAATCACGTCAAGAGCTGTTTAAACTTTAAGGGTATTATGGGCATCAGTGGTGGACAAATTGATACAAGGTTAGGGTAAGATATCCAACAAGTAGATTTCAGTGGATAGGTAAATGCAATTATTTTGCTCACCAGGGGGGACTAACTCAAATAAGGTAAAAATTCTTGCTTTGATCTGTCTCCAGAAATATTTTGCTACCTTGGTAAGAGTAAATAGAACATACACAGCACTGAGTCGTTGTTGCTAGTTTTGTGATACAGGAGAAAGAGATGACTGGATCCACATCTTTTTGTCCTTCATGAAGTTAGAACAATTCAGAAGGTAATTATACATTTTAATGAAAGATGTTATAGGAGCTGAGTTTCAAGTTAATCATGAAACTCATTTTTTGAGCTCAGGGAAGTGACTGCCATTTTCAAGAGATGAATGAAGTCTATTTTGGATTACAACTATCCCAGCAAACAAAACAATAACAATGTGATGGAAGTTGAAGGAACCCATGAAAACAGTTGAATTTTAAGAGTTGTTGAATGAGCTTAAAGAGGATGAAGTGAAACTGGTGACTGAAAATTAGGAAAAAGTATTTCAATGTCTGGTTGCCATGGCTTCTTTAATAAGATAAGACTGTTTAAGCAGAAGAACAGGAGACATATAAAATGTTTGTCCAGAGTGAGTGAGTGAGTGAGTGATTAAGTAAGTGACTGAGTGAGTGAATGTATTTTTGTTATATGATTCAGATAAAAGAATCCTGCCTGGAGCCCACAGCTTTCCAGAAACCCATTAAAACAAAAGATTATATTAAAGAAATAAAAGGTTAAAATATCAACTTTGTTGATTAAAATAACATCTCTGTAAAGTTAAGTTTTGTGTCTTAACAAATTCTGTTCTCCCTTTTGAGCTTGGATGTCAAGTTTGATGCTGAATTTGCTTGGATACTGAATGCACTTTGAATGTTAAAAACTAAGTATTGTTGTTTGTCCATTTCAGATTAAAGATGCGCGGGCATGTGTATGAAATGACATTCTTATAGGTTCATAGGTTCATAGGTTTATACTAGGCTATCTGCCCTAAGGCATTTATAAGCCTAGCCCAAAGTTTTGTGGCTTACGCCACCCCTTATGTTAAAAAATATTGTGCCCATTAGTTTGTTGTGCCTCTGTCCCGCAGTGACACAGAGATGATTCCCGGGGTAAACCTACGATCTCCCATCCACCGGTCAAGATTTCTCTTGAACAGAGCCAGCGAGGTGCTCTGCCTCACATGGACCGGGATTTTATTCCACAGCATAGGGAGTCTCTGAGTGACAAATCTATCCCTCCAGCATGTCTTATTTATATCCGTGCTAAGGTTTAAGTCGCTTGCTCTAGTGGATCTGGTAGATTTGGATTTTTGAGGTGGAGCATGTCCATTAATTCGGGTTGGACATGGCCTTGTATGTCAGGCACAGGTCACCTCTGAGCAGGCGGTATGCGACTGAATAGAGCTGGAGTTTCTTCAGTCTGGCAGCATATGACAGATTTTGGAATCCCTTTATCCTTTTGGTGAGGAACTTTTGGGGTCTCTCCAATTGCTGCAGGTGTCGGGTGAGATACATCCCGAATGGGGCATTGTACTCGATCATTGGTCTGATAAGTGAAGAGTACAGGGGAACAATGACCTCACTTGATCTGGATGTGAATCCCTTCATGATCAGGTGGGCAATGTAGAAGGTCTTTCTAACCACTTTAGCAATGTGAGTGTCAAAAAAAGGCCACTGTCAACCTGGGTCCCCAGGTCCCTGATAACCTCTTCTGTGCTTAGTGGATTGCCACCTATATGGTAGCTTGGGGTTACCTTGTTTTTCCCGAAGGGTATGACTATACATTTTTGGCATTTAACTTCAGGCCATGGCTCTGGCACCAGCTATCAGTTTCCGTGAGACCCTCTGAAGGATATCTGTGTCCCATGTACTTTCCACTATGGCCCAGTTTGCAGTCATCTGCAAACTTTGTCAGCCATAGTCCTCCTATGTTTGCCTGTACTTCTGAGAAGTAGATGCCGAACAACAGGGGCCAAGGACTGAGCCCTGTGGGACACCACTTGTGACCGGCTTGGAGTCTGACATGGTGCCAGCAACTCTAACCCTGTGGGTTCTGTCCTTTAGCCAGTTTGCAACCCATCTTGTGACATATGGATTTACATTTAAGCTGGTAAGTTTCTCTATAATACCTGAGTGGGGTATTGTGTGAAAGCTTTTGCAAGGTCAAGGTAGGCTGTATGGACTGCCTTTCCCTCATCAATGGCCTTGGTGACTGTTTCGAAGAAGTTGACCAAGTTCAAAAGGCATGATCTGCCCTTGACAAAGCCAAACTGGGTCGGGTCCAATGTCTGCAAGTCCCCTATGTCTTTATTTATGAGTTCCATTATGATCCTCTCCATAGCTTTGCAGACCAGGCTTGTTAGGCTTATGGGGCGGTAATTACCAGGGTCCGTAGAGGCACCGCCTTTGTGGAGTGGGACCACAGTTGCCGTACGCCACTCCTTGGGCACGTATCCTGTGGTAAGGCTAAGATTAAACAGCTGCCTTATGTGCGGGTTTAGTTCCTCATTGAGTTCGTGTAGCACACAGCCGGGGACACCATCCGGTCTCATTGATGCTGTGTTTTTAGCTTTAGAGAGCAGCTTTTACCTGCGCATTTGAGATGTCTGGGAGGCTACACTCCGCTGGGATAGTTATCTCTCCTTTGGGGGAGAGGGGTGAAGTTTGCACTGAACCTGTCTGCCAGTATGTTGGCAATGTCTGTGGGTTCAGTGATTTTTGTATAATTTTGGACTAATTCTGAGCATATCTGGGAGATTCCACCCAGGTTTCTAACATAGCTGAAGAAGGCCTTATGATTGTCTTTTGAATCTATGGCAATTTTTCTCTCAAAGTTGGCCTTGGATGATTTTATGAGTGCTCGTATTTTTTACTAATAATGATCAAGGGTGTCTTCTCTTTTATGGATTTTGCTCTATCATGTAACAGCTTTCTCCTCTTATTGTAAAGTTTGTTTATGGCTGGGGTCCACCAGACTGGACGTTTGCCCTTGGTGGAAAGAGTCTTGGTTTTATTAGGGATTGCCTGATCCATGCAGTCCTGGAGGTGTTCGGAGAAGGCATTTGTAAGGGCTTCCGCAGCTTGGGTTGTGGTTTCCACTGGCTTGGGGGCCTTGAAGGATACCACACCAGTCTTGAGTAGTGTGAAGTTTGCTTTAGAGAAGTTCTTCACTGTGGTCTTTTGTTTGGGGTGGGGGCGGGATGTGGATTTCCAGTGAGATTAGTTTATGATCTGATCTCACCAATGAGGAATATACTTCCGGTGTGGAGCATTTTGTCCCCATGTTTGTGATGATGAGATCTAGTATATTTTCTCCTCTTGTGGGAACGGTGACTAGTTGTTCCATGGCATTTGAATTTATGAACTCCAGGAACCTTTGGGCTAAAAAGTTGGGGCTTGAGTAATGTTCCCAGTCTATATTCGGGTAGTTGAAGTCACCCAATATAATGGTGTTTGGAGATACATTTATACCCTCCAGTGTCTTCAGGAAGGCTGTGAGGGGTTCCTGAGTTTGAGATGGTGACCTGTAGCATGCTACAAATTGTAGAGCAGTTTTGCCTATGGTTAATTGCACCTGGATGGTTTCCGATGCTTCGTGCGTTGCCACCAACCTGGAGGTGTGGGTATCCTTGATGAATATGGATACACCCCCTCCTTTTGTGGTGTGGTCCGGGTTTTGGGGCCGGAATGCATGATATGAGGTAAAACCTGATAGTGCCGGGGTGCTCTCAGGAGCCTTGAACCAGGTTTCAGTTACAGCACAGACATCGATGTTCTCCATACCGAGAAGGGCCTCGAGTGCGTGCATTTTGAGATTTAGACTTCTGGCATTGAGCAGCATTACCCTTAGTTTCTTCCCATTTTGTTTTCTAGGGTGGTAGGTTTAGAATTTGAGCCTTGCCTAAAAGGCACTATGGGGGTGGCAAGAGCCTTAGCCAATACCAAATCCCAGGGTGACAGGTGCAAGCTGTCCCTTGAAGCAGCGTGGCTTGTCAAGCATGTCATCCCAGGCAGACAGACACTGGATCCCCTTTGAATGACACCAGAAATTAAGCCAATTGTTAAAGCTGATCATCTTTTCTCTATGTTGTGGCATCATTCTTGGTGAAGGAAGGATACTGCTCAGGGTCAGGGTCATACCTGCCTGGGCTACATAATCAGAGAGCTCCTCTATGTCTCTTTTCATGTAGTCCAGGGAGGTACGTCTCAGGTCGTTCACACCAGCATGGACAATGACTGTGTCATATTTGTACTTGCTGTGGAGTGACCCGAGTGCTTGTGTTATGTGGCGGATTCTAGCGCCCGATAGGCAGCTTACTGTGACCCTCTCTTTATTCAGCCTGGTGAGTGGGACTTCAGTGTGTCTGACTATGGAGTCACCTATGACAAGTATGTTTGGTGTTGTATTTGGCCATAAGGGCTGTGACTGCTTTGAACACTGATTTTGTGGTTTATGTGTTGCCTGTGGTGTGTCATGAGGTGGCAATTGCTTGGGTGTCTGCTTTGGAGGCCTCTGCTGTTTAGGTAAATTTTTGCTCAGAGCCTCCGAGTATGTCTTTGTGTGTTTATGTGTTTGATTCATTGTTGTGATAGCTTTATGTGAGACTGGTTTTGTGGTGTGTGTAGTTGCCTTCTCCTCCTGTCTGGTCTTGCCAGTCCTGAGTTGAGAGAGCTCAGCCTCCAGTTTGGCCAAATAGCTGCATCTCTCGCAAGTATTTGTGTTATGTGGGAGGAGGAGAGGGTTGTCTGTGTACATGAGGCAATTGTAACATTGCCTCAATATTCCCAGATTCACCAACTGGACAGGAGAGGACGCCAGCATCTGGCCCTTCGACATGCTAGAGAAATTAAGAAGTTAGGGGAGTAACTGAATAAGAGAGGACTTAGTAAGGAAGTGGGTACTCCTGGGGGGGGTTCGCTACTGAGGGACTTTGTATAATACAGAAGTGCTAAACCTGAAAAGAAGATGCTTTTAAGACAAGTGCTGAGCTTTTTTTTTTTTTGGAGGAAAAAAAAAAGCTTTTAGGAACAAGTGCTGTGCATTTTAGTTAAGGGATATACTGTTAGATTACTAGTAGAGCAGTTCTAAGGGACAGACTTTATGGAGCCAGAAAAAGTTTAACCTTGTTAAACCAGTGCTGCCCGATGCTGCTCTAGTGGCAACTCCGCGCTAAAGTGTGCTTGATAGCAGGGGCTGGAAAGAGCCAGGAATTGACCCAAAACGGCCAATAAAACTACAGTTTTAAGTCAGTAACCACTCCCACGGGGGGCAGGGAAGCTGCTCAATGTTTTTCACTGCCACTGATCAACAGAGAGACTTTCCTTTAGCCCAAGCAAAAATGGCCTCACAGAAACTTACAAACAGTTCAAGAACAGCAAGCCTGTAACTGAACTTTTTTAAATCTCAGAAAAGTGGGAAAAAAGCAAGATTGTTTTTTGTTTTGTTTTTCAGAGATAGCAGAGGTACACAAGTAATATCAAGTTATAACAGTACAGTAAATGACCCCACACAAGAGTGCTAGGCCAAAGACAGAAAATATGCAAGTTTTGAGAAAAAACAATTTTAAAATTAAGTGCAAACAGGAAATTCAGTAAACAGCTTTTGGTTGTGCTCTAAATACAGCTACTAATGCAGAAATCAAGTTTACCAAGCCAGAAAATGCTCAAACTAGGCAACTATGCAGAAAAACTTAGCAAATAAACAGAGGAAAAATACTTAAAATCTCAAAAGTGGCTCCTTTCTTCTCTCAGCGTTTTCTCCTCTTGGTGGGTGCTTCACCAACAGCTAACAAGCCTGAAAGGATGCCAAAACCATGAGGCAACTAGGTTTTAAGAGAGGACTACAGCAAACAAGGTGTACCAATTACAGTAAGAAACAGTTGAAATATGCAGGCACTATAAGCCTTTAACCAGAAATTCCCAGCTCAGAAGGGCAGAGTCCAGCCTCTCCTCCCACAAGAGTGCAGACCACGAACATTCTTAATGTAAAATAACTGGCCTGAAGCCCAAGTGCTTAAACCAGAACTAATACACTTTTAGAATAACAGACACTGAACCCTCAATCAGCAGTTCCCAACTTAGAAGGATGTAAGCCACCTGTCCTGCCACCACAGTGCAGGCCACAAACCTTCCTAATGTAAAACAACTGGTCTGAAGCCCAAGTGCTTAATCCAAAAGACTTAGAATGATAGCTACACTTTAATCAAGTTACTACCGAGCAGTAATGAATACAATTGAATACTTTGAAGAATGCCTGGATTAGTGCTTAAGTTATACAAACAAACTAGATTCAGCAGGCCTGGATCTAGTCTACGCTACAGCAAACAAGGTGTACCAATTTCAGTAAGAAGCAGTTCAAATATACAGGCACTATAAGCCTTTAACCAGAAATTCCCAGCTCAGAAGGGCAGAGTCCAGCCTCTCCTCCCACAAGAGTGCAGACCACGAACCCTTTTAATGTAAAATAACTGGCCTGAAGCCCAAGTGCTTAAACCAGAATTAATACACTTTTAGAATAACTGACACTGAGCCCTCAATCAGCAGTTCCCAACTTAGAAGGATGTAAGCTACCTGTCCTGCCACTACAGTGCAAACCACAAACCTTCTTAATGTAAAACAACTGGACTGAAGCCCAAGTGCTTAAACTAAAAGGCATAGAATGAGTTGCGCCAAGAAGTAATAAATACAACTGAGTACTTTTAAGATGACGCAAAAGCAAAATAAATTAGGAAGAAATACAAATACAGTAAAAGCAGAATTTTTTTTTTCAGAAAAGTAGCAAAAACAGTAGTAAAAACAATTCACATGCAGTGCAAGCTGGCACACTTGAGTATGTAGCAATATTAGTCCACACACAGTTTGAAAAAAAGTAATTAAATTAAAAAGGACTAAAAGCAAGTGCAGAAAGGGTTTATTAGCTAGAATGCGGTAAAGAGATGGGACTGGGGGAGTGTCCTAGATCAAATCTACAGTGGGGCGGGCACTGCAAAAGCCACCAAATTTAAACTACTACCAAGAACGGGGGGGGTGGGGAAGACAGTTTCAACAGAGCTAGATCTGAGGAATCAGTCCAAATTATAAAACCACAATAAAATGCAGGAAATATACTTAAATCAGCTTATGTCCAGTTGATGTATGCAGACAAATCTCAGTAGCAAGCAACTCTATTTAAAATGATTACAAGAAATGTAACCAACACAGGTTTTAATGTTATCAGAACCAAGCTAATTAACACTTAAAGGAATTTCAAAGCAGTTTAGCAACTAGTGCAGAGCTTCAGAGATACACACAAGACAGTTTCAACAGAGCTAGATCTGAGGAATCAGTCCAAATTATAAAACCACAATGAAATGCAGGAAATATACTTAAATCAGCTTATGTCCAGTCGATGTATGCAGACAAATCTCAGTAGCAAGCAACTCTATTTAAAATGATTACAAGAAATGTAACCAACACAGGTTTTAATGTTATCAGAAACCCCCCAAGCTAATTAACACTTAAAGGAATTTCAAAGCAGTTTAGCAACTAGTGCAGAGCTTCAGAGATACACACAAGACAGTTTCAACAGAGCTAGATCTGAGGAATCAGTCCAAATTATAAAACCACAATAAAATGCAGGAAATATACTTAAATCAGCTTATGTCCAGTTGATGTATGCAGACAAATCTCAGTAGCAAGCAACTCTATTTAAAATGATTACAAGAAATGTAACCAACACAGGTTTTAATGTTATCAGAACCAAGCTAATTAACACTTAAAGGAATTTCAAAGCAGTTTAGCAACTAGTGCAGAGCTTCAGAGATACACACAAGACAGTTTCAACAGAGCTAGATCTGAGGAATCAGTCCAAATTATAAAACCACAATGAAATGCAGGAAATATACTTAAATCAGCTTATGTCCAGTCGATGTATGCAGACAAATCTCAGTAGCAAGCAACTCTATTTAAAATGATTACAAGAAATGTAACCAACACAGGACTTAATGTTATCAGAAACCCCCCAAGCTAATTAACACTTAAAGGAATTTCAAAGCAGTTTAGCAACTAGTGCAGAGCTTCAGAGATACACACAAGACAGTTTCAACAGAGCTAGATCTGAGGAATCAGTCCAAATTATAAAACCACAATAAAATGCAGGAAATATACTTAAATCAGCTTATGTCCAGTTGATGTATGCAGACAAATCTCAGTAGCAAGCAACTCTATTTAAAATGATTACAAGAAATGTAACAAACACAGGTTTTAATGTTATCAGAACCAAGCTAATTAATACTTAAAGGAATTTCAAAGCAGTTTAGCAACTAGTGCAGAGCTTCAGAGATACACACAAGACAGTTTCAACAGAGCTAGATCTGAGGAATCAGTCCAAATTATAAAACCACAATAAAATGCAGGAACTATACTTAAATCAGCTTATGTCCAGTTGATGTATGCAGACAAATCTCAGTAGCAAGCAACTCTATTTAAAATGATTACAAGAAATGTAACCAACACAGGTTTTAATGTTATCAGAAACCCCCAAGCTAATTAACACTTAAAGGAATTTCAAAGCAGTTTAGCAACTAGTGCAGAGCTTCAGAGATACACACAAGACAGTTTCAACAGAGCTAGATCTGAGGAATCAGTCCAAATTATAAAACCACAATAAAATGCAGGAAATATACTTAAATCAGCTTATGTCCAGTTGATGTATGCAGACAAATCTCAGTAGCAAGCAACTCTATTTAAAATGATTACAAGAAATGTAACCAACACAGGTTTTAATGTTATCAGAAACCCCCCAAGCTAATTAACACTTAAAGGAATTTCAAAGCAGTTTAGCAACTAGTGCAGAGCTTCAGAGATACACACAAGACAGTTTCAACAGAGCTAGATCTGAAGAATCAGTCCAAATTATAAAACCACAATAAAATGCAGGAAATATACTTAAATCAGCTTATGTCCAGTTGATGTATGCAGATATACTTAAATCAGCTTATGTCCAGTTGATGTATGCAGACAAATCTCAGTAGCAAGCAACTAGGCTCAATATGAACCTATGAACCTATGAACCCTGTGTAAAAAAGAAAGGCAGCTCTTAGTTTCAAGCCTTTATCCTCTGTAACAATTACCAGATTGTCATTGATAAGTTATGGTAGTGCATTAATGTTGTTGTTTCCTATCTTAGGAGTTTGAATTGGAATCCAATATCTCCCTTTTTTACTGTAGTCTAGTAGTTGGTGCACAGTCTTGAGGTCGAGGTAAATGGTCTGATTCCCTAAGCTGTCACTTGCCTATAGTATAACCTTAAGCAAGTCACTTAAACAGACAGTGCTTGGGGCAACTGGAAATTTGGATTAAGCTCCTTAATAGTCTTGTGGACCACAAACCTTTTATCTACATATGCACAAGAGTAGCTATGGTGCACATTAAGGAGATTGATTGTAATAAGCAGGAGCATTGGCACATGAGATTTGTTCTTTGAATATGACCCTTGGTTAATTTGTTTTGTTGAATGTTGACAGAGTGTAATTATTTAGCTGTGAATAAACTGGATAGCCTGAAGTGTATGAGTTTAAAGTTAATATTTTATCTATGGATACATTTTAGTTTTAACTTGTTTTTTTTTTTTTTTTGCTGGCAAGCAGGTGTGAATTCACTGTGTTTGGATTGCACAATGTTGTCTAGCACTTAGTGCAGATGAATAAGGCTATGCGCTTTTAAAGAGCTGTTTCTTGTAGGTCAGAGTTTGATTCACTCAGCTTTTGTCTTCTGTATGACTCTGACCAAGTTACTTCACCTGATAGTAGTCCTAGGCTGCTCCTGAAAACAAATTATTTACACATTTGTCATTTTAATTCCTGTACCATTCAAATAGCTGATAATTATTGCTTTACTGTATGCTGTTTGATTATGAATCCCAACCTGACTTTTGCAATTATGTGTATTGCTTGATGCATTTTACTAAATGTGAGTTTCAAGGGAAGAGAAGATTATTTTTTACATGCTAACTTGTTTTTCTTTTTTTTTTCAAATAGCAATTTTATTGAGTTTAACATATATATATATATATATATATATATATATATATATATATATATATATATATATATATATATAAATCACACTATTACAACAATAAATGGATTAATCCTGAGCAGTAATACAGAAGAGATCCAAAACATAACCAATAATACATTATATACATATGTGCTGATAAGAACAGAAAAACGTTACTGCAAAAAAAGGGATCTCTAAATGCAGAGCTAGTTAGAAAACGATAGATAAAACATATACACACACACTCTGCAATTCACCCTGATCAATATTCAGATTTCAGGAATAAAGGGGAAAATTAAATATTGAACACAAAATTGCCTTTTTCAAATAGAATACGGGTACTAGGGAGGGAACAAAGGGGTTAAAGGGTCTATAGGTGAACAGGGATAAGTGCTAATAAAGACATAGAGCAAACCATTGTTAATCGTCAGTCAGGAATACAAATCTAAAGTTCCATAATTTCTGATATAAAGTCTGCTTACGAGGGTTAGTTAGTAACAGTTTCTGAGAAGTAATGTATTTGATAGCCAAATCCTTAAAACCCCTCCAGGACAACTTGGAGCGATCTAGCCAGTGTTTATTAATGTAGAATTTGACCAAAAGGCAGAGTGTAATTAGGGCATGCAGTTTGAGTTTTGGTATGTTAAGGCTGGTAAAATGTAGTAATGCCATTTCCCAGGACAGGGTTGATTTGTGGTAGCCCATTTTGTCAAGTCTTACCTTGAGAGAGCACCAGATACTGTGTGAGTATCTACAGAACCACAAAATATGAATAGTAGCTGCATGTGGAATGCTAACTCTGCTTTCAATGTGAAAGTAGTTTGTTTTCATTAGAAAATGGCTGTTAGTGTTAGTGTTTTTGCTGCAAAATTTGAAATAAATGTTTTAAATAAAGTGAATCTTTGTGATAACTGTAAAAGTAAAGTTGAAAACAGTATGTACACTGACACATTTGAACAGTGTCTTATCAAAACTAGGAGGAAGCAACCAAGTAATGGAATACCGGTCCGGCTGGTGGAGATCTGGTTTATTACTACACATAGGGCCCCATTTAACAATGACCTGGATCTGTTGAATCTGGAGGCAAATGCTGTAGCAAAATGGAATTAGCAGCAATTCAGGTAAGCTAGTCCTGTACTGGGTGATGTCAGAATTAATAGTTCTTAATGACAGAGAATACATGGGAAGGTCAAAATGATGTGTAGGTGTCCTGCATTTATAATGCCTTTAATTGTTTTGCGTTCTTCTTTGTATTAAAGAATTAATTAATTCATTAATAGGGTTGGATTGTGTAAAACAGTCTAAACATGTTGCATTTTAGTAACATTTTTACATTACATTCTTTACAGATTCCAGAAACTGAAAAGGAGTTCACATTTGTCAGGTCATAAAGTTGGCATTATTTGGAGTGATGATCAGAACCATCTCGCAAACACCCAACATGGTTTCAGACCATATCACAGCACTACTACTGCTTTGTTCTCCTTCACCCACACTTTCCTACAACACATAAACAATGGCCACTTCTCCTCTGTTGTATTCCTGTACCTTTCCAAGGCATTCGACATTGTATCTCACAAACTTCTACTCTCTGTACTCTCCAACCTCTCCTTCTCATAGCCAGCCACCAACTGGTTCTCTAGCTATCTACATGGCCACCAGCAATCAGTTGTTGCCTCTCAGTTACTCTTGGTGTCCCACAGGGATCCATCCTCGACCCCCTACTATTGTCCCTCTTTACCAACAACCTTCATACTGCCACCAAACAGGCTTCTCTCATACAGTACGCAGATGACTTCACCCTCATCTGCTCTGCCCCCACTTTAACAGAACTCCATGTAATCACACAGGAATCTTTCTCTTCTGTAGAAGGCTGGCTATCCGATGCCCAGCTCCTACTTAATCCTAATAAAACCAAACTCCTCATCTTCCAACACACAAAATCTACCCTAAACTCTCCCAACTTCAATATTTTTGCCAAAGACAACACCTCCATCTCCCCATCAACCCACAACAAACTACTTGGTATGGAGACTGACAATAATCTCAGGTTTGACACCCACATATCCCTTACAATAAAAAAGTTCAAAAAAAACTTAGTGCATTATATAGAAACACCCAATTCCTCACCAAAACAGCTAAAATCTCTGTTTCCAACTCACAACTAATCTCCACCCTGTTCTATGCATCTCCCATACTAACAAACCTTAAGCAGTCAGACCTAAGCAAACTTGAGGCATGCTACAAGAAAAGTGCTAAATTTGCCACTGGAGCAGCCTACCATAGCCACCACTGTAACTCCCTTAGAGAGCTAGGCTGGCTCAAACTCCCACAACTCCTACAAATGAACCAACTCTCCTTTGTACAGAAACTTATAAACCACCCCACCAATATCCCATCACTTCAAACACTTTTCCTACCTTACAACTCCTCCAGACCCCTATGATGCAGCAACAAGAATGTTCTCCAAATCACCAAAGCCAAAAACTCAGCAGGAGAAGCCTTATTTTCCTGTGCCTTATCCAAACTTTGGAACAAACTACCCCCTGCTATAACTACCCTACCCTCCTGCAGACATTTCAAAACTGCCCAAAAATCTCACCTAAATACTCACTGGCTCTGCACTTGATCATACCTAGACTAGAGCCTCATCCCTATCCCCTCCAGCTCACTTTCTGTCTTCCCTACCTTGACTATTCAACTTCACCTCCATAATCTGAACTCAATATTAATAATCCATAGTTGCCAGCTCATTTACTGTGTAACACCAATTGTTTGATAATCAATTATTGTCTACTTTCTACTAATTGCTCACATACTGTACGTAATCTTCTTTTAATGTACTTGTATGTAATTCACCTTTTAATGTATTTGAACGAATTCACCTTATTACTGTATTTGAAATGTATATCACACTGTGGAGCTTTTCTCCCTGGGCCTCCGCTGAAAATGGACCTGTGTCCAGTCAGATTTTCCCAGTAAACAAATGAAAATAAAATAAATAAAATAATCTTCAGCATCCATTATGCAGTCATCGTTACATATTACTGTGATACAGTCTTTTCTGCAAGATCAGATTGTAATGGATTTCTGCATTTAGTTAAAGGCTCTGTTTGGGAGTTAGAGCAGAAAACTAAAGATCTGACGTCTTACTGAGCTGCTTCCTGTGCCAATGGTGCAGGGTTTGAATTTTTCCCAATTTCATTTACCTAGTATGTGACCTTGAGAAAGCTACTTAACCAGACAGTGTTTTGGCAATTGGGAATTTGGGCTAGGCTCCTTAATGGTCTCCTGGACTGCAAACATACTAGCTATATAAGAACCTATGGCTGTTTTTTGCCAGACATCCTCTATTGCATAGCTGATCAAATTCAGGAAATGTTATGGCAATACCATAAGCACACCAATTGTTTAATGCAAAATAGTCCATTTATTATTCAAGGGCAACAGGCACAGCATTTATAGATGAGTACAAATATTTATGGATTCTAATGATAGCAGTTTGAGTGGCTGTTATGTCTGAAATGTTCTGAAATGGGTACACTTGTTGATTAATTCATTTTGTTTCATTGCATACTGGAAAAATATTCAAAACTACAGATTTGAAACACACTCTAACACATGTTGGTGCATTAAACAAGAAATATAATTTAATTCAGTCCTGAAGGTGAATCCATTGTTTCATAGATTCATAAGTGCTTACTAGCTCATTGATCTGTGAGGATCATAAGAAGCCTAACCTTACATTCCAGTGGTAGTCTTTAGCCCTTACTTTTTGCATATGAATAATCCAGAGGTAGTCAGAACAAGGATATTCTGGGACATTTACTTGGCCTGTCCATGAGGAACATGTGTACTAAACCCAGGGGAATTTGTGGATTCCCATCCATCCTTCCATCCATCCATCCATCCATCCATCCATCCATCCATCCATCCATCCATCCATCCATCCATCCACATTACACTTGAATGGAGTAAGAGAAGTACTTTACTTTATGTGGAATGGAAGGCAGTTCCATAGAAAAGGCATTATCTGTGAAATATGCTTATCACTCCAACATGTTCTATTTATATTGCAAAAGCGATTCAGATCCCTAGAGTGGGTGGTCACACTACCACTGGACTTGCAAATTACATAATAGGTGTGACAGGACAGAGTCTATTGAGGGTCATTAAGTGAGACAGAGTGTACCACTTAGTAGACACTATGATACCAAGATAGGGACAGGCCTTGTGATATTTGTATATTTTTATGATTTAGGCCCTTGATGTTTTTAGAAAGTGTTCTGGTTACTCCAGTTGTGATAAGTGTTTGGTCAGGTACATACTGATTAGGCCATTATATTTAATGATCAGCTTGATGACGGTCAAGAATAGGGAAACCCTTATGTTTAGATACAAGCTGTATGATGAAAAGAGATGTCTTTACAATAGTGGATATGTGGTGATCAAATGATTCAAGGGGGTGCTGTCAATGTAATAGTTACATGAACGTTTATACTCACTGAATGATATGATTATACATTTCTTAACATTTAGCTTTAGTCCATGATTTTTGACATTAACTATTTCTTTGGGAAAGGTATTCTTGGAGGATTTTAGTGTACTGTATGGAATTTATGATGGCACTAAGTTTACAGTTGTTTGTTAACTTGGGCAGCCATAAACCCTTATCATTTTCTTTGACCATTGATAAGTAAATGCTAAAGAGGAGAGGCTCAATGACTGAAACCTGGGGTATATTGTTAGTAACAGATTGCTTGGAAGAGGTAGAACTGCAAACCCTAATTTGCTGTATTATATTTGTGAGATAATTTGCTATACAATAAGTTACATAGGGATTTACATCTAGCTGGTAGAGTTATCTATAATACCTGAGGGTAGGATGGTACTGAATGCCTTTGTGAAGTCTAGAAATATGTTTTATACTGATTTGCCTTCATCCCTTGTTTCAGTAACCTTAAAGAAGTTGACAAGGTTAATTAGGTAGGCTCTGCCTTTGCCATATCTGAACTGATTTGGATTGAAAGTTTGTAGGTTACATATGTCCATAATGGTTCTTTCATATGAGCACGTGCATTTATGCATGGTAGCAAACATGTGCAGGGGACCCTTTTTTGAAAATATCCCAGGGTCCAAGGTACACTTAATCTGCCACTGTCCAGAATGCATTTCCATTTCATTCATTGGAGATGTGTACCACAAACAAGCTATAGATTTTACTGCTGTACACTTTGCTATCTCTAAAATGCACTCCCTATTCAGGCAATTGGGTTAGTTTGTAAATAGGGGGTAGCATTACAGTAGTCAACAGCTTTGAGTATTGTAAGAAAACTTGGAGGGGTGCCAGCACTGGGCAGTGTATGACCTAATTTTTAATATGTTTGTATATTTTCAGTTTCTGGTGTATGTCGTGTTAATGTGAAACCCCAACTTTCACTGGGCAATGCAAGACTGGAGTATTGTAAAATTGCAAGTTTTAGATATTGTGCATTGTAGGTTATATAGAATAAAAGAGATTTTAATATCTATCAGTCTCTCTGTACACATACACACACACACACACACACACACACATATATATATATATATATATATATATGTATGTGTGTGTATATATATATATATATATATATGTGTGTGTGTGTATATATATATATATATATATATATATATATATATATATATATATATATATATATATATATATATATATCTATATATATATGTGTGTGTGTGTGTGTGTATATATATATATATATATATATATATATATATATATATATGTGTGTATATATATATATATATATATATATATATATATATATATATATATATATATATATAGAGAGAGAGAGAGAGAGAGAGAGATTTGAGTCCCTATCAGATAATCGAGTTTTCAGAAACTTGAACTCCATATGGACAAGACCAAATGATCGAGTTTCTGAAAACTGAAAACATTTGAATGAAGATCACGGTACAGCGAGGATCAGGAAATTTACACTTTTTCTCACTGCAGTTCAGTCTCGGAGTTGATATATATAATTTGCAGTGGGAGTGCAGGGGGCTTGCCCCCTGCAAAAATGTAAAACGGGTAGATTTTTGTTGATTTTGTTTTTATGTTTGAGTTTTCAGAAACTTGATGTTATGGTTTCTTCAATATTTTTTTTGAATTTCCGAAAAGTCAGTCATCTGATATTGACCCATATATATATGCCTATATAAACAGCTCTGGATGGCAGAGGGCAATTTGCTCAACTGTATTCAAAATGAACAAATCCACCAAACAGTTGAATCTCTGGAACACACTCTTTTATTATTAGGTGCTTTTCATCCAATGGAATCGTTGGACTTCTTCAGATCTGAAGAAGTCCAACGATTCAGTTGGATGAAAAGTGCTTAATAATAAAAGAGTGTGTTCCAGAGATTCAGCCGTTTGGTGGATTTGTTCATTATAGTTTGTGTTTGAGTATTTGTGCTTTTGGAAGTGCTCGACTGTATTGACATTTATAAAGTCCAGAAATCTTTGGGTGCATTTGTTGTTCATAGTATATATTTGCTAGCTTATGTGTGGATACATGAAGTCAAACATAAGAAAGGCATTTAGTTTGATGGTTAATTTTCCTAACTGACAGATATTCTGCTTGTTCTGAATTATCATAGATGGGTTTCTATAATCCACTGTGCTATATGATATATATATATATATATATATATATATATATATATATATATATATATATATATATTTTTTTTTCCTAACTAGGATCTCCATCAGTTCCAAATTTATATAATAAAGAATCTGGTGAAAGACAATGTGGTTACAGATAAGTATAGATACTCCCTGACAGCTATTGATAAGAGCTGAACACACAATAGATACTGTACTCTTAAATGGCAAGGTGGTATCATTATATTAGAACTAGGTTGCTGTATTTACAGATATGCTGATATCTTCAAATGTAAGGAAAGCCTCAGGTTCAGATATTTTGTTTGTTTATGCTGATGTACATAAAGATGGTCTGGCATGACAGCCTGGGTGATGGAAAATTTTACTTTACAGGACAAGACATAAACTTTCTCTGAAGATTTTTGCATGACATTTTCAGGCTATTGACATCATATTAAGTGCTCTTTCATTAAATGATTCCAGCTGTTGTTCAGACATTTGGAGTTGGGTTATGTTAAAAATTCTTTAGTCTTATGGGACAACACCTCCTTCCACAGTTTTGTCAGAGGTGCTACCAGATCTGTTAATCATGTAAATGTTCTATTCCATGTAGTCCTTCACCTTATGGGTCTCAACCGCTTCCCACATCCGTATGCTGCACTCCTTCTCATTTATAAAGACATCTATGAAATTTTAGTCTTAATATGAACCTCCTTTCTGCCTTCCTCTGTATCTTCTTTATTCATTGCCATTTTAAATAAATAGAGCTTTTGTTGCCTTAAAGGTGGACCTGAAGATTTTCTTCTCCACTAAATGATTTATTTTTCCTTAGTTTGTGAATAATAATCATACCCTTCAAATGTACTGATTTTTGCCTTATAGTTTTGCTCTATTCCTCATAAAATTTGTGGTTTTCTGGCAAATCACTGAGGACTGGAATCACTAAATAATGGCATACATTTGAGTTTCAGATTCCATATCCTTCAGAAAATGTACGGTAATACAAATCCTGTTATTCTAGTAGCTTTCTAAGTTTATAAGAGCAATATTTAAAATCTGTTCCTATTTTTGACCTTTTCTACCCCATTATTTTAGGCTTTGTGCAGACGTTTTGTGCTTAGAGGTTGAGAGGTATGATAGCATGATACTTATATTCTAATTAACCATTTTTTTTCTTTCTTTTATTGTACTTCTACTTGGTCTCTTCTCCTAATGTTCCTACAACTAAATGGTAATGCTAATGTGACAGTTAACTATATTCCAGTGATGCTACCCCATGGCCAGTGCCTAATGTACTACATTCTGATCTGGACCTGATGATAGTGAATGGTGTTGCAACAACACATAGTTGCATGCAATACTAAGAACATAAAATCAGAACTTTGGAGACACTATGTATGGTGACAACAGAATCAGCTTATCATAGTTGCCTTACAGCACTACAGAACAGAGAAAAGTTCATATTTATGACCCTAACCAAAGTCATGCAAGCACAGTCCTCATCACGCAGAAGAACTGGAAAGCATGCAGGCTTGCAAATCCCTGGACCTATCTATCATATTCACCTCCTACATTTAAATAGCAAGTGGCTAAAAATATGAGTAGGAAGCAAAAACTGGTACTCAAAGTGTATACATAACACCTTAAAAAGACAGTTATTGTGCAACATTACTGGGTATGTAAAGTAAAGCTATGCAAGATATGCATGGTAAGTGCCATGCCATAGCTGGGGTAAATAGGGGGTCTGTTTCAGCCTACCATGCACAAATTTGCCCCTTACCACAAAAAAGGCAAGTATATTTGTGACCATGCAACAAATTAAAGAGAGGGCCAAAATTTTCTAATGAGCCACTATTCCAAATTATTCAGGATGTGACTGGGGCAGACACTGCTATACACCTGCACTATTAAACATAAAATTGCTTATGCTATCCATAAGGATGCATTCCACTATGCAAGATGTATCAGACAACCACTACCCATCACTGAAGTCAAGTGCATTCATAGCTTGTACTTTGAATGACTCAGAGTATGGTTGCACCCTTTTCCATACTACTACTACCAACTTAGTCAATTATTGCAGTTGATAAATAATAGGAAAACCAGCTTCCTGCTCACAGGAACAGTGCACATCCTATATGGGCATGTTATGACTACCAGTAGTTGCAGAATGGCACCCATCATTTAACGATTGATGAGAAGGAAACTGTTCAGAAATGGCTAATGATTTAAAGGGGCGGGCATTGCCCATGTTAAGACAGGCCAAAGACAATTTACGTGTGATCCTACAACAGATAGAGTGAATCATTTTCATCCAGAGCCTGCTTTAGTACCCATCCTTTCCAACTGTTTTATTGATTATATACTCCTCAAATGTCCGGTTGCATTCAATAATGCCATTCTAGGTAAAATAGAGCCCTAGTAACAACCAAACGGAAAAAGAAACACTCCAAGCCAGCTGTGTAAAGTAAACACTTTTGTTTACTAAAATCAGCAAACTTCATCAGACAAAACACTAATAACATCAAGTCCCTAAATACCATTAATTAATTACATTATCAGATAATTCACAAATCCAAAATACAGACCTAGCCCACATTTAAAATAACACAAGCCTCGAACGGCCATAGGGAAAACCATAATTAATTCATATAGAACCTAACATGCAGAAATCCACAAAGGTAATAAATGTACACCCGAAATAAGAATAAAGATAAAAATAAATATAATATGAACACACTTGTATCCATGTATACAATTACATAAGTGGTTATACTTTTCTAACCATGAAATTCATCTGCTAAGAGATTTTAATTTTAGGATACATTTTTATTTTATTTTATTTTATTTTACATTTGTCGACCGGGCTAGTCCAGCTGGATATATGTCCATTTTCAGTGAAGGCCCGGGGAGAAAAGCTCCACAAATAACAATCAAATAGGACAAGACAAGATATTTAAAGTA
Organism: Protopterus annectens; assembly: GCF_019279795.1. Classification (NCBI taxonomy): domain Eukaryota; kingdom Metazoa; phylum Chordata; order Ceratodontiformes; family Protopteridae; genus Protopterus; species Protopterus annectens. Next base: position 1,419,373,582 of record NC_056739.1, on the reverse strand, counting down.
GAAATTGGTACATTACAAAACTTTATAACATATTACATACCTAGGATTTTATACACTGTTTTCCAGTAGGGAAAAAAAACCTGATGTAAAAATAACCTAGATACAACAGTAGTTTGAGTTACTAATGGAAATTATATCTAAGAGATATTATAGATACTAAGGCCACACAAAAACAAAAATAATAAACACTAGTGATTAAATGGATAGAGTCTACTAAAGCAAAATACAAGGATACAATTATAGCGTTCATTCACACATGAGTTGTTGTCTTATATGAAAATGGTTGATCATTCAATAGTATATACATATTTACATGAGAAAAAATCCTCAGAATGGTCAAGCACACTATTAACAGTGAGTAAACACAAGATTAAGTTCATAAGAGGCTAGGAATCAAGGGAGTCAAGATAAGGGTATGGCGGTTAGTCTGGGTTATCACAGGGCCATAGCCAGTGTGATTTGAGGTAGGGTTTTAGCTTGCTTTTAAATAGGTTAACTGAGGATATTGAGGTTAGCTGACTTGGGAGGCTATTCCAGGCTTTACCTACTGTATTAGCGAACAGGGTGTCACCAGCTGAGTTGTTGGATTTAGATATTTGTACAGGTAGTTTATTAGATGAGTGTAAGGTTTTGAGATTATTATAGGGGATAGCTAGGGAAATAAGTATGGGTGTATTTTGAGGTAGATACAGGATCTTATGGGCTACTATTAGTTGATTAAAAAGTATTAGATTTGGCAACTCTAACCATCCAAGATGATTCAGGTTGATACAGTGATGAGCTCTATAGGAGGACCCAGCTGCAAATCTGGCAATATTGTTGTAAGAGGATGACAGTTTACTCAGATTACTTCTGCATATTTTGGTATGGATAAGGGAGGCATAGAGCAGGGTAGGGATAAGGTGGGTGCGAGCAATGGTGACCCTGGATAGAGGAGTTAGAAAGGGTTTGATTCTATAGAGGGAACCTAGTTTCTTATTTACTGTTTTTATGGTGTTATTAATGTGAGGTTCAAAAGACAAGTTATTATCTATTAGTACTCCAAGTAGTTTGATGGTTGGCTCAGGAGATATTATAGTTCCATTATGTGAAGTAATAGTAAAGTTAAGTGGGGAGGTTCTGCGAGTGGGGGTGAATAGTAGCATTTTAGTTTTTTGGGTTTAAGATAAGACACCTTTGTAGGAGCCAGTTTTCGACTGTGCTAAAGGTCTTTTGGGATTTGGGTTAGTGACTGAAGTTCTGATTGGGAAGTAGCAGAGCATGTGAGTGTGGAGTCACCTGCGTATTGGATACAGTCAGCTTGTGGAATTACAGAATGGAGGTCATTTGTAAAGATGAAGAAGAGTAAAGGACCCAGTATGGATCCTTGAAGGATGCCTAGGGCTACTGAGAGGTGGGAAGATAAAGTATTATCCCATAGTACCACCTGTTGCCTATTATTTAGGTATAATTGGAACCACTGTATAGTAAGGGCATCCAATGACAGGTTTTTGAGTGTGTCTATGAGGAGGTGGTGGTTAACCATGTCAAATGCTTTAGACAGGTCGATAAAAAGGGCTGAGAATAGAGTATCTTTATTACAATTACTATTAATGTGGTTAGTGAAGGATAAGACAGCAGAGGTGGTGCTATGAAATGGTCTAAATCCATGTTGACAGGGTACTAGTAAATTGTGATCAAGTAGATAGGTTAACAGCTGTAAATGAATACATTTCTCCATTTAATAGAAAGACTATCATTAAGTCCTGAGGGAACATGTGCATTCAGCCTAAGCTGCCAAGTCAATTCTTTTTCATCTAATTTTAAAGAAGTAGGCCCCCCTCTAACACATGTGCTCACACATGCATACAGCTACATGCACTCTTGCACTACATGCTAAACTATAGGCAAATCAGAGAAATGCCAGTCCACCTAAGGCATGTGTTTGACATACTAGCAGAAACCAGACCATCTTGATAAATTATGCACAGAGGCAGAAGGAATCACAGCCTAGAACTCAACCAGGGAATTGAGCAGTGTGAGATATCAAAGCTACTTGCTGTTCCATATGTTAACAATCAGTTGCTTTCATAGATATCTTGCACAGACATACAATTAGCCACTTATTGTATGCAATACTGATGTTCAACTGTGATGGATCATAAAATAAATTGTAGCTTAGTCGGTACTTTTAGTTATCCTGCCACCCACCCCAAACAAAATTTTCCATCCACAGACAGCCACCATAACAATAATTGCAGCTCCTTTATAAACTATACACACCTCAGATGTCTCACTCCATTTAAAAAATGGTCACAGCAAGTATTCTGGCTTGCATAAAACAAATGCACACTAGTTGTGAAAGCCAGATTAATGACTATTTAACTTGATCCCAGCAACAGGGACAGACATTTCCCTCACATGCAACCTCCATAATTGAGAGTTATTGACAATTTCTTTATTATACACATTTTGTTTGTCTGTAATAGAAAAATAATGGTCACGGTAATGTATTTCAGACAGCAAATGGTAATGAACTGTTTTCTGTAGTCAGTGGTTTAATTCCTTCAGACTCCATTTTGCCTCCTATGTGACACTGAGTAAGTTAGTTAAGCACTGAGTACTCTGACATAAATGGGAAGTTAGACTAGATTTCTTGTTGGTCACTTGGACTGCATGCCTAGTGGCTACCAAAGACCCTATAACATTTTATTTCACAAAAGCACTAGCTGCGCTAAATTACTCCAACTTGCTTCACACACAAATAAATACATACTAGCCCTGCAGAGTCAACATAATGACTGTTTAATGTGAGCAAATGACAGTAAAGTCAGTCACTGCAACCTGTACATAGTCTGTTCCCAGCATGTATATGCAGTCTGCTAGCTATACCCACCTCAGATCTCTGTTTGTGACCAAAATAATAGCAATACTAATGTATTTCAGTTTTCTTTTAAACAGTAGCTACAGAAAAGTATTTCTTCTTGCTTTATACAAAATTTGGAAGAGCTTTGAATGATTTTAAAGTAGATTTAAAGTAGATTTGAAGGGAATGGGCTACTTAGACAGAGAGGTTAGTGAAAATCTTACCCTTTGTGTCTATGATAGGAGAGGGAGAGCCAAACCTTATTTCTCAGCTTGAAGTAATAATGTGACTGATATGAATATACAAGAGGTATCACATAAAATGCATATTCTACTATTCTTCAGATGTCAATGCCATTTGTGAAGAGTTTAAGAGACATTGGCCAATACTGATGGACAATGAGGGCAATAAACGGATAGTTGGGACCAAGCCAAGCTCCTGTTTTAAGAATAAGAAGTCCCTGAAGCATTTACTTTGCTATGCAGCTTATATAAATGAGAAATAGACTTAGATCATGGGTGAATTGGCATATTTAGCTGTAGATCTTGTAATGTACTGGCAAACATTACAAGATCTACAGCTAAATATGCCAATTGTTCCTTGTTCAAGGCAGGATGTAAAAAAACATGTTATTTTACATCCTGCATTGAACAAGGAATGCAAACCTTCTTTATATGCAGATTGCTCCAGTTGTAACTTAGTCTCTTTAACTAGATGTAAGACTTGTCCATCTTTTTATGTAGGTAAAACAAATTGCTCTCTTAGGGAATGCATTAGGGAGTATATGCATATGATCAGAAGGGCTGATAATAAGACTGCCTTAGTGAAGTATATTGCTTCATGTGGCTCTACACAGTCCTTTGTGTTTCTGGTACTACAACTATTATGTGAAGATCTTAGGTTGGGAGATCTATTCAATAAAACAGAAGAGTCTGAGTTGAGATGGATCTTGAAATTATAGGTAGACAAAGGGTATGGAGTAAATGAAATGGTCCCTTTAAAACCTCATTTAAAGTTGCGAGGTTTGGTTAAATGATACTATAGGTTACAGTGTATTTACACTTTAAATCATGAATGAGATCTCCTGTCTTATAATTTTATTCCTCCTGTTGTGATTGGATGTCATATCATATCTATATTTTTTGAATGAAGTGATGTTATGTGTTTTATTTATTTTAATGTGATTGGATACTTTGCATTTTTTAATGAAATACTTGACTTGTGATTTTACTGATCTGTGGAAGCACCCGTAGTGGTGCAAAAGCGCTTATCATTATTAAACAGCTATTGCTTTTTAGACGTGTTGTGGAGTCTGATGTTGTTTTATCATTTAGTAATTTATTTTAGCTTTCTTTCACACAAGCAGTAACTACAGTAAAGTATACCATCTTTTTAAAAGCAGACATACATTAGCTATTTTGCTTGAACAAATGATAACAGATTCAGTTATTGTCACCAGTAGAGAGCCCCTGTACCCAAGAATATATTTGTTTGTTGCCTGTGCTCATCCCAGATGTCTGACTATGGTAAAAATATCCACAACAGTTTATTTTGACTTTGTTTCACACAATAAATCCACATTCAAGTATTCTAATATATTTCACACAAATAAGCATTAACCTTGCAGAGTCAAAGGAATGACTGTTTGACTTATGCAAATGATGGAAGCACCAATCACTTTCATTCAAAGAGAGCCACACTACTATGCAATTGTAGCCACTTCTTTGACAGCTGATTGTGATAGAAAAATGTTCACAGTAATGTATTTCCACTATACTTCACATAAACAGTTGGCACAATAAAGGAAACTAACTTACAACACAGAAATATATTTTAGGGGTAAGGGCTAGGTTAACAGCTACAGGATGCAGGAGATATGTCTAGTATCCTGGGACTGATTTGCAGCTTCTCAAGTCCTCTCCATCTTCCATATTCCTCCTTCCTCATCTTCCTGCCATTTAGGTCCTGTCACTCCCCCTTTTGTAATAAAGTTTGTCTGCATTTTATAAAGTCTGCTTCCTTGTGGGGGAACAAATGGTTTATAGAGATATCTGTGGTCAGTTGACAATACTGGCTGATGATAAGCATCATAACATAAGCAGAAGGAGTAAATATTCCATGTTGCAAGGTGAATAGGGCTTTTGAAGGCGTGTAATCACAGATCACACAGTTGGCATGCATGTAGCATTGTACTTTAACAGGTCTCCACCAAAGGCATCTGTGACATCCATCATGACTCAGCAGCCCTTGTATGTAAACTGCACAATGGTGTGGGAATGTGAAGGGGAGTTGTTAACTTTTTCCTTCCTCGCAGGTTGAGAAAAGGAGGGAGATTACTTATACACAAACAATGCAATATACAAAAACATATGAGGGACACAGAATTGTTGTGCAGTGAAGCAATTTTCAGGAAGGTTGTTCTCTCCTGTTGCAGGTGGATGACAGGAGGTCAGGGTCCAGTGCAGAGCACACAGTATTATATCCAAGAGGGGAGCAAGGGGCAAAGTCTAACTCTTCCCAACTGTAGTCATCTAAACTTCTAGTTTTTTGCAGAATGTCTGTATTTTGCCTAATAATTATGATTTGTTCTACATGGAATTTTTGGCTTTCTGGCAAATCATCAAGTAGTTGAATTAATTAAGTAAGGATAGATATTTAAGTTTTCAGACTTCATATATTGGGGGAAAGGCAGACTTATGCAAAACCTAATATTGTCATTACTGCCTAAGCTTGTGAGGGCAATATTTAATCTGTGTATGGTTTTGGACCTTGTTTCCCATGTGTTATTAGTTTATTAGGAGACAGCCAGTAGTGAATATTTGGCAGATAGGACTCACAATGAAGGCTGTGTTCATACTCAGCATGAAGGGCTATGGGCAGGGTGCAGGGAGAGAGAGGAGATTTATTATAAAGGGGGCAGAGGAGAGTTAGTAAGCCACATGTGGAGAAAGAAAGACAAAAAATGATACAAGGTTCAAAAAGAAAGCAGAAGCCAGGAACAGTAACTAGGGTATTCATCTAGTAAACTCCCAGTTTAGTCACACAGGCAGGCTGGTTTCTAAACTGGTATTGGCACAAAGAGTCATGTCCCCAATAGAAAAACAGGCAGTGAGTTTAGTTCTGAGCTTATGGATTTACGCTATTGTGCAGGAGTCATTACAACAACTCCACAAGAAGGGAGCTGTAGGAAGTCCAGCTGACATTAAGGACCTATGTACATTCCTCAGCATGACTGACTTTATCCAGTCTACTAGTGTGTCTGGGGTTTGTGTGAGGTGAGTTGGTAGAGTAGGCCAGAGCAGTTGGTAGCTAGATCTGATTTTGTTTGCACCAGACTACCAAGCCATCTATTCAGGTAGATCAAAGGGTACTGATGCTAAGGTGGGGGGGGGGTGTCATTCAACTATGTTCATCAAGCCAAAGAAATGACAAAATGAGCTTGAATGGGAAGAAGGAGTAAGATTGGATGGGGATGTCAATTTACTGGGGTGTTTCTTAAGGGGCAGGGTGTTAGGACAATTGGTTAGAAATAGCATTTTAGTTCATGAGTTATTAGCATTTGTATTTCTGTTGCAGGATGTTAGATTTGGTTGATTTACAGAGGAAGTGGGACTCCACTGTTTCCCATGCAGAGGTTTTTTTCTAAGAAATAGAAGGACATCAACAGTCAGCAAAACCAAGCATGCTAACAAATTAGACAAGGGGTAGGAAAAAGACGCTGTCACAAGAGAAGACAGTCAAAGCAGAAATGCTGAAATGGCAGAGGACCTGAAAGAGGATGGAGGCAGAAGAAGTACTTAGGCTGTTGGAATCACATATCACAGCAGGTAATAATTGGTGTCTTCTAACAATGAGGAGTCCATTGATACACATAAAGCAGAGGAGTTGCTAAATGTATTGTGAGGCTTAGATGGTTACAGAAGGTTGAGGCTGCAGGAGTTGTTGAGTCTGAGCACATCAGCTCTAGAACAAGGGATGAGGATGGGATGCATGACAGGCGTCAACAGGAACTAATAGATACTGGGGAATCATATATAGGTGGGTGGGGTTTCTACAATTTCCATTTGAGGAATTAGGAACAGAAGTGAGAGAAAGAGAGGTCAACATCAGGTGTGAGACCTAAAAGTCAACAAGGTGCCCACCTTTTAGAAGATACATATAAACTCTTTCTTATATCTCACATACCTGCAGTGGTGAAAGAAAAAAATTAAAGAAGAGAATTAGTGGATATTTTTGAGCTTATTGTTGTGGACAGGGCCTAGTGGATTACTGAGGGAGGAGCATCAGATCCTAGGGACTTCATGTCATCTTTGGCCACATTGAGTTTAAAAGGAGGCAGAGTAGGTTAAGCATATGGTAAAGGAGCAATTTAGTAACACATGGGAGCTATCCTTGAGAAATAATCTATTTAAGGTCTTCTATTATTAGCCTGTTTATTTTTTCTTTTCTTTTCCTCATCCAAACAATTGTTGCAGTGCCCCAAATCTATCTCTGAGTCTATTGTCTACTCCAATCTTCCTAAGGCAATCACTGATATCTGCCATGGCCAGCATGGATCCTATGGGTGCCCTGGGGGTTGTGCTGTTAGTCAGTCAGCCAGGATTTTTGCTTTATAAACAACCTGCATCCCGCCTCCATCTCAATGCCTGCAGTTGCATCTGAGATGTGGGCATGCAATGGGGCACATTGAGGTGTATTGCCCCAAATTTGCAGCAGCTCAGCCATATCCTCACCCCACCTCTTCTTTGTACCATGCTTCCAAGAATAGGATGACCCCAGTATCCACAACGTATCATCACCAGGAGATGCCTATGCCACATCCCTTCTTTCTAAGAATAGTAACACCGATCCTTCCCTGCAGCTCCATCAGTCACCTGAGCCAATAAACAAACAACAGTTGTATGGGCATAGCCATATCTTTAGACCTCTATGCCACCAGACCACTGTGAGCATAATTTCTGACAGTAAAGGACATGCAGATGTTTAGATTAGGCAATGCTTACTTACGGTATAACCATCCTTGTAGGAAGCTGAAGACAGATGATTAGCTATTTGCTGGGAGTGTCAGCATGCTAACAAGTAATTATGCACTATGACAGAAAAAAAAAAAAAAAAACAGGAGAATTATAAGAGCAGTACAGGGTAAATCCATGATTATGGCCAAGTTGTGTTGGTCATTTAATACCGGTAGAGGAAGCTGGGTGTTGTGTAGGTTCACTCATGTTCTCATACTGTGGAGGTGCAAATAGTGGGGTGAAATTTTGGAGGAAAGATGGAGGTCAAGTGGCTGTGTCCCTCCACAAGAACAGGAAGACTCCAGACTGGAGAAGGTAGTCCAGTTGAGTGATATGGATTAGAACTGGGCTATATGAAGTTTGTTTGAAGTATTATCCCAACAAAAAAGGTCACATAGGACTTGATAAGCTGATTCATAAAGGGAGTTTTCTGTTAACTCATTTGTGTAGAGCTTTGAGCAAGATTGTAGGAATTTGATGCCAGTAGGATATAAGAAGGATGTTGTGCAGATGTTACAAGATAAAGATGTACAGGCACATTGAGTACTAGGTCCACTGCCCCCTCCCACTTAAAAATATATAGGATTTTACTGTTAGGTTTTGTTTCCAAGAAGCCTTGTGATTATTGCTTAGCTCATGACCTATCATTTCTAGTAGGACCCTCAGTAAATGATCATATTGATAAAAGGGAAGCTTGGGGGAAGTACACATCACCTAGTGATGCAGATAAGATTATTTACACTTTCATGTATCTCTATTTGGTGAAATTGGATAATGAGTCAGCCTTTCATCTGTTGTCAGATGGAGAGGAAGACTGGTCAGGATCGGTATGCATCTTGGAGGTAGACTTCACTATGTTAATTACTCAAATAGACAGTGCAACCTTTGAAATATTTAGTTTGGCTTTACAGTGGAATTGGAAGCAAAAATGCATATGACAGATGGCAGTGCATTACCTTCATGATTTTCTTCTGATGGCAGAGGGCACAAAAGGTATGACAGAGGGTGCCCATGAAATGTTTTGAATTTTGTGAGGTATTGGCAATGGCGCTGGCAAAGGATAAGCAGTGGCATCAAGGGAAGTTGCTGACCTTTTTGGATTTGTTATGAAAGTATCCTTGGGCTTTTTTAATTCCCAGAGGACAAGCTGCTCAAATTGTGAGAGAGAATTGAACATGTATTGAGCAAGCCAAAAGTCAGGATAAAGGATATGATGGAATTATTAGTCCTGCTTAGTTTTGTGTGTAGCATAACTGGGTCTTGTATGGCTTTTATAGATCTTTGGAAACGCTTTTTAGGAGTTGCACAAGAAGCACTACAGAGTAAGGGTGTCCACAATAGTTAAAGAGGACCTATTGATATGAGGTGAGTTTTTGTGTCCATATGGCAAGATGAATGGGACTTGTCAGATGACTTCCAAATGTATTCTGAGTCAGTGGGGTGTTTAGATATGGGGACTTACTTTAGGGGTAAGGGATTTGCCTATTTGTTTTTTTTTTGTAGTGATCCATTTCTTTATTGTGGCCGCTCTTGTTTCCTGTGGTTAGACTCTCCAGTGTTACCATTATTGCTTTATTGCTTGCATGCAGTTTTCAGTCGCACTATCCTCTCCTGCACTTTCTGGCTTTCTGCTTTGATAGCTTTATGAATTCCAAACAAGGTATAGGAATTAAATAATTTTATACTTCATTTAACAGGTTACCATTGCCTAAAGCCCTTGAATAGATATACTTGATCCTCAGCAACAAGCACAGCCAAAACAGATGCAGTAAGCCAGACTGAATCAGGATTCTCCTTCCTTGATAAAATATGGGATGCATTGTTAATGCTAATAAATAAAACTCCAGATATGGAAAATCTCACATCATATTATCAAAGCCCTGCAGCTCTTCCCACATTATTTTCTATTTACTGTGATACTGACTGCTAAAGTGAAAAAAATATGGAAAAAGTAGGTGTACAATGAAAACAGTTCAGCCCTGCAAAGGAAAAATAAAATAAAATAAAATAAAATAATAATAATAATAGTGTGATAAACACAGACAAAATAGATAATATGAACTGTTACTAGAAGTTCCCTGAATATATGTATGTGTTTAACATAAATTAGCCTTTTCAATAGTGTGTTTTAAACAAGCAATAATGCCCAATGGAGTGGTGGGTGTTATTGTGGAAATAATGCCCACTCAGGGTGTGGCATCGGGCCTGTACACCCTGGGAAGGGTGTTATTTCTATAGTATCACACACCCTGGAGGGCATTATTGCACTTAGAGAATGGACTGCCTGTAAAAGTGTTGTATTTACTTATTTTTTTTTATTGCTATCTTATTTTGTTTATATATTTTTGATATAAAATAGTTCCTCTGTCTAATGTTTCATAGTTGCAGTAGTATATGTAAATGGTGTTGGATGAAGCATTTTACATCCAAAATATATCATTTTTTAAATATCTAGATATTTCATTTATTTCTTGGTCACTTACTCCTAAAATGTGTGGTTTGTTGCCAGTCACTGTGGAGTGAAGTCACTAAATAATAACATACATTTGACTTTCAGATTTTATTTCCTTCAGAAAATTCATGTTAACACAAATCCTGTTATGTAAGTTACTTTGTAATTGTAGAAAAACAACATTTAAACTCTGCTCCTAGTTTTGAGCCTTTGTTCCTCCTTTTTTTCAGGCTTTATCCAGATTTCTTACGCTAAAAGGTTGAGAGGTATGCAAATCTCTTTACAGCTGCTGCCACTGGTCCATAGGTCTCATTCTCTCTCTCTCTCTCTCTATCTGTCACACACACACACACACACACACACACACACACACACACACACACACACACACACACACACACACACACTTGCACTTCAGAAAATGCATGCTAACACAAGTCCTATTATTCAAGCAACACTGTGATTTTTATAACAGCAATATTTAAAACATATTCCTATTTTGGGCCTTTGTTCCACCTGTCTTTTAGGTTTTATCCAGATATCTTCAGCTAAAATGTTAAGAGATATACAAACCTCTTTACTGCTGCTGCTGCTGTCAGTGTTCGATCACTTCCACTTTTCACTATCTCTCTCTCTCTCTCACAGACACCTCACTTTCATGCATGCAAGCACGCATACTCTCACATACAGACAGAAACATAAACACACACACACGCACACACACACACACACACACACACACACACACACACACACACACACACACACACACACACACACACACACGCGCACACACACTTGCACTTCAGAAAATGCATGCTAACACAAGTCCTATTATTCAAGCAACACTGTGATTTTTATAACAGCAATATTTAAAATATATTCCTATTTTGGGCCTTTGTTCCACCTTTATTTTAGGTTTTATTCAGATATCTTCAGCTAAAATGTTAAGAGATATACAAACCTCTTTACTGCTGCTGCTGCTGTCAGTGTTCGATCACTTCCACTTTTCACTATCTCTCTCTCTCTCTCTCTCACTCACAGACACCTCACTTTTATGCATGCAAGCACACATACTCTCACATACAGACAGAAACATAAACACACACACCCACACGCACACACACACACACACACGCACACACGCACACACGCACACACACTTGCACTTCAGAAAATGCATGCTAACACAAGTCCTATTATTCAAGCAACACTGTGATTTTTATAACAGCAATATTTAAAACATATTCCTATTTTGGGCCTTTGTTCCACCTTTATTTTAGGTTTTATCCAGATATCTTCAGCTAAAATGTTAAGAGATATACAAACCTCTTTACTGCTGCTGCTGCTGTCAGTGTTCGATCACTTCCACTTTTCACTATCTCTCTCTCTCTCTCTCTCACTCACAGACACCTCACTTTTATGCATGCAAGCACACATACTCTCACATACAGACAGAAACATAAACACACACACACACACGCACAGACACACACACGCACACACACGCACACACACACACACACACACACACACACACACACACACACACATATATATATATATATATATATATATATATATATATATATATATATATATATATATATATATATACAGAAACATAAAGGCACACCATTTTTTACTTTTGTTTACTTTTTACACTCATTAACAGCAAAAGTGCTGCTTGGTGAATGTAAAATAAGGGCTCGATCGAACTCGCTCTCAATCACATGTGCACATACAGTCACACAAGCAGACAAACACACATGCACGTTTTTTAATTTTCTTTTTTGTTTTGTTTTAATATTTTACATTTGCTAAACAGCAGAAGCACTGCTTAACAAGCGGAAAATATTGGTAGCTGTTAGGTTATTTTCAGTCAGCTTGATATTCTGCTGTGAAGTGGTGGACTCGTTTTTCAGCGGGTATTATCTGTAAATTAACACCCTGCTGGAGAACATTCATTCTCCAATCAGGGTGCTGATCTACAGGTTGCCCATTCTCTATAGAACATTAATGTTCCATTTATTTGTCAGAAAATAACTAAAAAGAAAAGTGCATGTGTTATGCACTTTTGATCCTTGAGTTACCCCTAGAAATTAATAGAATATAGTTTGTTATTAAAATAAATAAATAGAAACATATATACATTTATTAAAACATTGGTACACTTCCTTAATACCTGAAAACCTACTATTCCATTAACTGCCAAATGTAATATTTGTAAAAAAAATAAATATATGAATGCATTTCATGTAATTTCACATTTTAAAATATCTACGTATAGAGAAACTGCACTTAATCTGCTGATGTGCACCATTTCAGGTTAATTTATTGTCAAAACACAAAAATTTGCAAGATCACATCTTCAACAAAAGAACAGAAATCATGTGACTGCCATCTTTAAATACAGGAGTACAAAGAACTATGGACATCACTGAGTAAGCAATTCTCCTATATAATAAACTACAGTGTGCTGAGAAAGAGAAATGTAGTTATCTAATGTTGTATTTTCAGGGCTCAGATAACAGCCCAAGATAGACAGCCCTATTTTGACAATTGCTTCTTAGTTTGACATATGATTTAATATTAGTTAACTATCTAGGTAGAGAATTATATATAATTCCAACTGCAAATCAGGCAATTGTTTAATGCAGTCAATAGCAATAAAGTATGCAAGGTTAAACAAAGGCACTTCTAGAAGTCATTGCATTGTTGACACCCCATTCATTTTCTTATTAATCACAGGCAGGAAATGCAAAGCAACTTCAGGGCTGGCAGGGACATAATAGGAGAAAAGTTGAAAAAAGGAAGACAAATTGCTGTCAAGAAGTCAGGGAAGGAGTAAAGATGGATGACATTGGATGGAAGCTTCAAGATTCCCTCTGGGAGTATAGTATGGAGTGATATAGAAATAGGGAGAGAGGTAGAAACTGGTAGGAAACTAGGAAAAAATAGTGATGATATAATCAAACCTGCTCCTAAGAGCTGAAAAACAGGTTCATCCTCTTTCATTGTTGCATTAGATGTTTTCAAGGAAGCCATTATTAAAGGAACATGTTGGTTATTTTCATGTTTTACAATTTGTGTAGTATAGTTCACAAACACCTCATCTCAGCAATGCACAAATGTATATAGCTTTATAAAAGAAGGAAAAAAGAGCTGAAGAGAAAATGTGCCAGTAGCTTTACTTTTTACCATGAATTTGCTTTTTCATTCATTACAAATTCAGACAACAAAAGTAAAATGAGGTGCTGGCTTTTTGGCATTTGATACTTTTCCAACAGATAGCCATACATTAATACTGAGATGTAGAAGTTATTCCCTTTGAAAACTATACCATTCAAATAATTCTGTAACATCAAGTAGCCAATGAAAAGGCTAAAGTTTACTTCAAAATAAGGGTTTGCATTAAATACACTCTTTTTTTGACATTTCAACAACTGCAACAGCCTCTGTGAGTTGTGCTTTTCAAATAACATCACTTATAAAGTATATGTTGACAAAACTAATTGACAGGCTTAACTGACTGTACTTTTATGACATGCCTGGGGATTCAATAAACTCTGTGTAGGCTTAGCATGAATCCTACATGAAGTTTACATGTTTGTGTGGTGAGCAACAGCGCTAATCATATATGCATTCCACGCACAATGTTAAAATATAAACAGACACAGTTTTGTGGCCAACAACAGTATTGACGACCAGGAAACTGTGTAAAGCAAAATGAACAGCTGCAGACAACCACACCTGTTTACCTACGGTCAAACTAGGTCTACGGGATTGCATGGAAAGACACACTGACTACCAAGGTCATTAATAAAACAATGAATATAGCTCCAATACATTACATGAACATGTATAGAGTGCAGTATATTGTGGAAACCTGTTTCCGGCATGCTGAATTAAAGTTGTGTAAGTGATGAGTAAGGGTACATAGAATGAATTATAAATAAATAGTCAGGGTATGTACATAGAATGAATTATAAATACATAGTCAGGGTATGTACATAGAATGAATTATAAATACATAGTCAGGGTATGTACATAGAATGAATTATAAATAAATAGTCAGGGTATGTACATAGAATGAATTATAAATACATAGTCAGGGTATGTACATAGAATGAATTATAAATAAATAGTCAGGGTATGTACATAGAATGAATTATAAATAAATAGTCAGGGTATGTACATAGAATGAATTATAAATAAATAGTCAGGGTATGTGTGTGTATTGAAAAGGGACACACAGATGATTTATAGAAATGAACATGGGGAAGAGGAGAGGTGACACATGGTAATGTATAGCAGATGAGAGCATGTCAGTGAAGACAGTTATAGCATGAACACTAATTACATGTCTACATGACACAGTATGGACTGCACAGTTATTGTATATTATGTGACTGTCACACAAGATGACATATCAGTAGAGAAGATTCTTTATGATATAAGTATCCTGACATGAACATTGGACAGGACATATATCTGGGATGGTATATACAATATGGGTTAGGTGTGTATTGTATAACTGTGCAAAATGAGTTGCCTGAATATGAATGCAATGTCAGCATAGGTGTCCACCAGACGGACACATAGTTACAGGCTCATGGACAGCAGTAGGCAGAAGCATGCACAATCAGGGACAATATCAGAATAATTCAACCAATAATCCCATGTCTTTGGCATAACATATGTGATTGTGAGTGATAATAGATGGTTCTGGAACACACTTGTACAACTATTTTGATTTGTCAACAATCTCTGAGGGGAATCATGCGCACCGTCCTCAAAAGTTAACATCTGCTGGTGGTGTTCGAATGGACAATGTTATACCTCTATTTAAAATTAAGAGCAATCCTGGCTAGCTGACAGGTGTGCATGCCATATATATGCCACAATCTACACTGTCATGAACGTAACCCATGCCATCAATGTTGTCTATCAGCTATGTATTTACTGTGTGCATCACAGGAGCACATAACATGCATGCATCTTGTATAACACTGTGAATGGGACTCTGCACCATCAAACCCTAATATTTATGCACCAAAAAGAATACTTAGAAATGGCCGTTAAGATGTGTGGGAGCCATACCTCTCAACTGTACAGATTTTCCCAGAATGTCTAGATTATTTACTTAAATATTTGATCAGTTCCTCATAAAGTCTGTGGTCCTCTGCTAAATCACAGAGGACTGAAGTTGCTTGTTGTTGTGTCTTTCAGCTTTTCCAGGTTGGGGGTCGCCACAGCGGAACTCCGGTCTGCTAATGATTGGCAGTAGATTTTTATGTGCCGAGTTGCCGGCCCTGACGCACAACCTTCAACGAAGGTATGCCCATTCACACATGTCTCCTCACAGAAGATGCTCTAGCTGAGAATCGAACAGGACATCTTACTGTGAGGTGACAACGCTACTGCAGCACCACCAACGCAGTTTACTAATGACAAAATAATGGCATATATTTGAGTTTCAGACTTCATATCCATCAAAAAATACATGTTAACACAAATCCTGTTAATCTGGCAGTTTTCTAGGTTTATAAGAGCAATACTTAAAGTCTGTCCTTATTTTTGGGCTTTTGTCTCCACATTATTTTAGGCTTTGCCTAGATTTCTTACGTTAATTGGTTGAGAGGTATGGTGGGAGCTCACTGTGGCAAAAATGTACACTTGAATAACTCATCCCTGGAAGATGTGTTGGGAGGTACATACAAAATGATGCATTGTACTTAATTATTGTGTTTTTATATGTACTTTCATAGGATGAAGACTAACTGGGCAGTAAACATAAGTAATACATGCTAAAGTGCACTTTCCATAACACAACACCGAGCAGCTGGTTTGCACGATTGATGGGAAAGTGTTTGTGCATGTGAGATACACATTTAAGGATTACTACTTGAACTTGAGAAGTACTTATCCATACTAGCCATGGTAGACACATCTAACAGATACCTTGGTGTTCATAAATATTTCATATAAGAATTGTGCCAGAAATTGTCTAACCTCAAAAAAGTATTTATACTGCTTTCCCCATTTGCATGTCATTAAGTGATTAGCAAACATGGGCCTCTGCTGCATTGATAACATTATGAGATTTCTATTGCTTTGCTTTCCTTCTTGCAAACATGCTAAGAGGAGAGGCATGGCACTCAGCACTTTGGATAATACTGAGAGTAGGAACCACACCTGCTCCTTAGCTGACTCTGTGGCAGCAGGTATAAGTACCTTAAGATACATCTTTTGAACACAGATGATACAGGGTTCAAATTCAACTGTATCCAGTACTTTTAAATATGTATTCATAATGTAATGAAATAATTCTTTAAGCTACTTTAACTGTGTATTTCCCTAGTGCAATGGGTTTAAGCAGCATTTCACGGAGTTAACTGAACCATGGCATAGGACATGAAGAAAGATTCATCATCGCTTGGCATTGTTGCATGATGCAAAACTTTGCTTAAACACAGAAACAACAAGCAAAGGGACTCATTATTAGGCATTTGCCATGTGTGTGATGTGTTATTCTATTTTTTTTTCACCAGATTAAAGGTGTTAAAATGGGTAGAAAGGAAAGTGGTGAAATGGGGGGCAAGCAGGGGGAAAGAACAAAGGAAAGGCAATACAGGAATGCGCAGGAGGGAGGTTGGAAAGAACCATAGCTATCCACTTCTTCAATGGTGTAAAAAGAAAATATGTATATAATATTGGGTGAATTTGGAA
>NC_056739.1:1419196538-1419351538 GCF_019279795.1 Protopterus annectens | reverse complement strand
AGTTTCCACATCATGCAGACTGTGATAAGTTAACAGTGGTCTAAATACTCTTTTGCTTCTTGGCCAGGGTCTATTTGCAGCAGCAGCAGTCCTCACATTTAGTCCTCATATTTGTACTATGAGGAGATTTATTTATTCATCTATTTTTTTTTTTTTTTTTTACTTTTAAGAGGCAACAAGTATATTAAGTACATTTTATATGAATGTTAAGCTAGGTTTATTTAGACTATACACAGAACAAAACCTGGAATGCATAGTGGACAGTTCAATAGTTGAAAAGTTATGGTAATAAGGCTTTTTATCTGAATTTACAAAATCTTATATTTAATCTGTTAGAAGTTGTTTAAGATTAAATAGGCATTCTTTTTATTGGATTAGTTTAGTGTATCATTATGGTCAAAAATAACTTCATTCAACACAGTTCAGCAAAGTAGAATAGTCTCATTTATTGTAAAAGAACACACATCGTAGTAAGCAAACAATCAGAGTCTTGTCTCCTCGAACAAGGCAAATGTAATCATTTTATAATGTACAAGCTTCTGAGCAAACATTTTGTTATCTGTCATACTACAGCTGCTTACCAATTAAAACTAAACATCTGTATGTTGTTTTGCTAGCTAAAAATGCAAACCCTTTATCTGTGCCTTTCTTTATTAGATAGAAGTTCTGATCTTCCATGTTTTAGCTATTCATGTTAGCACTATCCATGTTGACATTAGAAGATAGAAAAATTTCAGCACAGGCCTAAGTTGCCAGGATTCATCTTGAAACAATATGTATTCTGCTTCTAAAGACAGAGTTTTGTATAAAACACTAAACATTTTCCCTTCTTACACTTATCCCTGCTCAGTATATTTCAATCTATTCTACAAGCAGATCAATGCCAACACCTGCTATGGCACAATTCAATACTGAAAACATTATTTTCTCAGCAGGCTGATAATTTGAGCATTAAATAACTTTGCT
The DNA here is from genome assembly GCF_019279795.1 of Protopterus annectens. NCBI lineage: Eukaryota > Metazoa > Chordata > Ceratodontiformes > Protopteridae > Protopterus > Protopterus annectens. The sequence continues at coordinate 1,419,350,572 of NC_056739.1, read as the reverse complement.
CTAGTAATATTGTAAGTTGATTTTAAAATCACAGAGCCATCAAGTCCCATAACTATGTTTAATTTATATAAAGGGCTTTCAGCTTGGATCATGCGTGAGCAAGGCCTTTTCTTTGGGCTGTTATTAGTGAAACATGGTTTGTACAATAAGGTTGCTTATTTGAACTTTGAACAGATTTATATTTCTAGTATTTAAAACTGATTTAAGAGCATTGTGGCAACAGATATTAGAAATATGCTTTGGAGAATTTGTTTATTTTTACATTATTTATTTATTTATTTTATATACGAGGTACTGATTCTAACCACAATACCCATTTTCAGTCAGGAACGTCTTACATAATAATACAAGGAACAACAAAATTTAATAAAAAGGTAATCTGGCATAAGGTAGAAACAAATTAGTATAAATAAAAAGTCTCAAAAATCCCATACTTCCACCAGTAAAAGTATATAAATGAATAAATTACTTAACTCCTTCTCATCAGTGCATTAAATCCTACCTGTAACATTATTTGTATCAAAACTATTGTATTACTTTAATTTGTGCTTAAGTTATTGTGATACACATTTGTAAGATGAATCATTTTGATGTACCTTTTAGATGTCTCAAGGAAACATGCACAGGAGGGCAGGGATTATTTCATAAGGAAGTACATTCCATATTTGGGGGTCCTAAAATTCAAAAGGTACTGTAAGTGGCAGGATTATCTGTAGAGCAGTTCAGCAATACAGAGATCTCTCAGTGCTCTGTTGGGTAATCTTAGTCTAATCAAGCTAAATAGTAAATAGATGTTCCCTGGGATTCATGAAGCTTGCGCCAGGCTCAGGCGTAGCGTAGGCGGAATAATGCCAAATATGGCCGTCGAGCGATTCAGGTATGATCCACTTCCACGTGCACTACTGGCATACACCAGAACTGCGCAGCCCTCGGCATAGGTATGCTAATCACCCCATGCGCAGTGTCACACCATGCAAATGAAGGCATATAGCAATTCATGAAGTGGTGCAGGCGTAGCATAAGCCCACAGAAATGTAAACCAAAAAACACGGTTTACATTTTCCCAAACAGAACATCGGAGCTATGGAAGCGGACCAGACTCAAGTATTACAAAGTTAACATATGCCAATGGCTAAATACATAGCCAATGGCATAAGAAAAGATGCACAACACCTAAGAAACAACATTTAATGTCATGTCCACAGTAACACACAGTACAACCGCAGGGCATGTGTGCGCAAACAGGAACACAAGGAAAATATATACAAATGTCATAAAATTGCAATGTAATACAAATCAGGATTTCACCATAATACACAATGGTAGGCATGGTACACCACAACCAAGGTGCAAGGGTTGCTAAAGGCCTGTGACAGTGTTCGGCGTGGTAACTATGAATTAGTAGTCAATGCCATGCAAATGAGGCAGGTAATACTGAATCGCAAACGTCCCGCCGGATGAAGGATGTACCATATGGCGCAGTGCTATAACACTGAGGAGTGGCTCAGAGGAGATACATGACATCAGCAGAGGGGTGTGCCACCGTAGCAGTAAGCACATTGGAGCAATGCAAATCTGGCCTGGCTGTTGCTAAGCAAAGCTGCAGGACAGGGGTGGGGAGGAAGGTATAGAATCGTTTAGCTGAGAGCACATATGGTGCCTGAAAGCGCATCTGTATGGGGATAAAAACATGCCCAAAACCCAGTAAGCAGATGCACGTGCCGCGAACAATAGCACAAACAGGAAGGTCAGGGGAAGAAAAGAAGGAAATGCCGAAGTAGGGTAATTGGAGTACTACTGAGCAATTAACACCAATCAACTCACAACGGCCAATCGACGGCAGCTGACAAGTCTGCTTGCAGAAATCTGAAAAACAGGATAGGGGAGGCATTGGATTGCAAAGAAAGGAGGGGAGACATTGGAATGAAAAGATAGGAGATCTGTCATAGCAGAGAAAAACAAACTGACAGTAGACCAGCAACAGAACACGTTATGCAAGATAAGCCAGGTCTAGGAAAGTACAAATGAAAGCAGGCTGCTGGATGCATGCCAGAAAATTGTAGGTGGAATGTAAAGGGAAGGTCAAGAGGTAATCCACAGCAGCCAAATGTAATTCAACACCAAAGGCACCACAATAGTAGTTCCGGTAGTAAAACACATAAGATACCCTGTAGCTACGATCGTACATACACACCCTATGACATCATCGGTGTTCACAGCACAATAGTATAAAGTGTGAAAGCACCCTACACACACCTGTGTATTCCCAAACACTGCACCATAGGTGTAAACACAAGGAGAACTTTTAAAATGTACGTGTTGGGAGCTGCCATAGCTGTGATTCATCAGCACGTGTTAGAGACTGACGGTGTTGTGGAGGATGATGCCGACAACCACCGCAGGCCCTGGAGGAGAAGAGTGTTCAGACCAAGGGTAACCTACCAGGGGCTACATGATCTGGAGATAGTAGAGTGTTACAGGGTGGACAGGGACATCTTACAGCAAATAGTGGAGCTGTGCCAGCCACGCCTGAGAACCAGAAACAACAGAGGGGAACCCATCCCAGTGGACACGAAGGTATGTGTAAGCTTGCGAATACTAGCCACAGGTACCTTTCAAAGGCCAACTGGAGATATAATATGGATCTCACAGGCATCAGCATCCAGGGTACTACACCAGTTCCTGGATGCCATGTTACCACATGCCAATGAGCATATATACTTCCCCCGAACTCAGAAGGTGTTGGCCAGCAATATGCGTCACTTCCACTGTGTGGCACACTACCCGGAGGTACTGGGTGCGATAGACTGCACACACATACATATCAAGTCACCACCCAGTGAGCATGGTAGGCACTACATAAACTGCAAGGGATTCCACTCCATCAACTGCCAGGTCGTGTGCAATGCCCAGGGCATTATCATGGATGTGTGTGCTGGCAGCCCTGGAAGCTACCATGACTCCCATATCTCGCATGCCTCACAGCTGTATTAGGTATTTGTCAGGGGGGACATCCCACATGGCCACCTTGTGGGGGATGGTGGCTATGCACTGGAGCCGTGGATGATGACTCCCATCAGAAATGCACACACACCCATGCAAGAACGCCATAATGAGGCACACACACAAACCAGAATCATCATAGAACATGTGTTCGGGATGCTGAAATCACGGTTCCAGTGCTTGGACACATCTGGTGGAGCCTTGCAGTACTCTCCAGGCACGTGTGCCCACATCTTCATAGTATGTACCATGCTACATAATATGATCTTGGGGAAACAGCTGCAGCAGGGACAAAATGGTGAAGGCCCTCATAGCCCACCGCAATTGCCAAGGCCATCACAGGCACAGAGGGATTCAGACCATGAACACACTGTGCCAGCCTCAGTAGGCAGATGGAGGCATGCCCAATATGCCTACACCTTGGCAAAGAGGGAACGTATAGCACATACTCTGACAGTGTAGGCCCCTATGGACTGACACACCTCTCCACATGCACACACAGTAAAATGGATGGCACACAAACACAACCACCTGTAAATTGTAATGTATAGGTGGCCCACTGTGTGAATCCTACATAGGCAGCCCTCAAACATAGTACACACAACAGCTATTGGAACACGGAATGTCAACACCTGAACAGTACATGCGCCTATCAGCATATGTTGGTGCTGTGTGTATAGGTTCCCAGGTACATCGGTAGGTATACACCTGATTGTCAGAGACCATACACCAAATGGGGCAAACAATGTCCGCTGTTGCCACAACATCGAGTAACCAACTGTAGCTTAATGGAGCAGAGGCAATCGTGGGAGCACATGTGTGTAAGCACTGTTCTGCACACACTCAGCATGGATTCCCTGCTGCATTAATGAGGGGCTCCACATAATGTAATCATGGATGTTGTGTCAAGGCATGGGGTGTACCCATGACAGGTATTCATCACCCCAGCATGCTCTACATACGGTCGTTTGAAGGTGTAGCACAGTACCGTGTGTGGCTCACTGTGATATACATACCCAATGCCGGAGCACATCCAGTAAACATCACATGGACATACCATTAACTGGATTCATCAATATGTAAACTAACTGAGTTACCCATGTGAGTGCAGTATGGAGTAACAGCCATAGTATACTCCACATACAAAACGACATAACACGTGTACAAATCCCAGATGTCCAAGTGTTAAATGCAGTGACCGTCATGCATGTTCCCGGTCCCACATCCTGCAAGGGATGCAATGTAATCCCGAAGGCACGAGTAATGCATGTCAGATGCAGATCATCAGATCATGCTTAGCACACATTAGCGGGAATATGCATTGCCCACTGCTGGTAAGCAATGTTTAAATATGACTATACGGATATGCGTGAAACAGGGCTAAGCTTCTCCAAATATCGGCACAGATCATGGTCAATGATGTCCAGAACAGGTGAAACCAGCATTATTCAGCCCTGTACTAATAGCACCTGCTCTGAAGGGTAAAATGACCACTGCCAGGAGTAGAACATGCACTCATGTATACAATCACCTAACACTATTGCTAGCCAAGCTGTACCTACGGTAGGGTTGCCACCTCTTCAAATGACCAATGTGGGACATACGTTAGATGTCTGCAGGCAGACATATACACCTGGCCAGTATGAAAATCAGAACTTCACTGTTTTGCCTAGATAAAAGCTTATTCTTGTAATGTTTTAGTTACTTATTCTGTGTCTTATAACATATAGGTGGTTCAGATACAGAATAACTGTTTTATGCAACTATTACATAAACTATAGGAAATAAGTTTGTCATAAAATCTCAGGAAATCTGCCATATTTACAAATATTTTGCAGGTCGACTGTCCCTCGCAAAGTGGGACAGCTGGTAACCCTAACCTACGGCAGGTGTGTAATGTGACAGGTACAGACACAAACGTGCGGAGTCCAGGAAACAGTATACACTGACAAGTACACAATGAAAGGTGTAGCTTGCCTGTCACTTTCCCTGTCAGATATATATATATATATATATATATATATATATATATATATATATATATATATATATATATATATATATATATATATATATATATATACAAATATATACATATATATAATACAGATAGAAAGGGGGATAGAGTGATATATGTTGATATATACGGATTCACCGATATCTGCAAATATATAGATAGGTCAACGACATTCATAACAACTTGGAGGTACAAATAAATAGGATACCACCAGCTATGGAATGTGTAACATACCGACATGTGGAACCACAAGGCTGAAAGACTGAAAGAACACAGTAATGGAACAGTAGAACCATGAGTAATAGTATGACGATATGAAGGGACATTTAGTTACCGCTGCCGGTGTTGCGGTCCACGTAGGTACTGTGTTCAACTGTGTTTGTGAATGCCGTAGTCTGTGTATGTGTGTGTTGAATGTGCCATGTGTATTTCTGTGTGACTGTAATGTGTGTGTGTGTGTGTGTGTGTGTGTGTGTGTGTGTGTGTGTGTGTGTGTGTGTGCCCGCATTGTGTGTCTGTTAGTGCCAACTCAGAGGTAGATCATTACAGTAGGTGTGGGTATAGCTAGCCGTAGGCATACGGTTACCACCTGTCCCACATTAGGAGGGACAGCCCCTCCCTGGCAGGTGTGTCCTGACATAAAACATTACAAAGGGCAACTGTTCGAGATTGTAGGACATTATTATGTCCCATATATTATGTAATAGTTGCATGAAAGAGTTATGCCTGTATGTAAGAAACGTAAATGTTACATGCAATATGATAAGTAGCCAAAGTCCCACAACAATAAGTATGTATTGAGGATAAAAGTATGTGCTATCCTGTGTACTGACCGTGGCTATGTGTTGGCCTGTGAACACCGCTGTGTGTCCCGCAAGTGTCCAACAATGGCCATATGAAAAGGTGCCAACCCATGGCAAAGAGGTTCTGTCACCAACACAACTGCGATGACTGCAAATATCTGGGACAGAAATACCCGGGATAGCTGTCATTTAGAAATATCCCTTTACATATCGCTGCAATTCTGGAGGTATGGAAGTATCAACCTCACCTGCATACTATATAGAAACCAAATAACAATGGCCCAATGTAAAATCCCGTAACATAAGTCTACTAACTGTTAGCTCTTTAATTAGGGAAGGAGCTCTTTAATTAGGGAAGGAGCCCACACACACACATATATATGGAATATGTAGAAATGCAAGCCCCACAAACCTGTATATGCTACGTACACCCATCGACATCCCCCCACACTAGAAACTATAGCAATACAGACTGTAATTACAGCAAAAACATCCAGTCAGTCAATTACATCTGCAGAACCATTAACATACCTTGTGAGAGACACAATTAAAGGCACCATGCAAAATTGTAGAGGTTGTATAATGGAACAAACGGCGATGTTACAGGTTTTGTTTGCAATAGTCCGTTATCAGATGGTTGGGATGACAGGTACACCCACATGTTGAACCACATACTCTAGCCATCACACACAATCCACAGGGGACATGAATCCAAAGTATACTTGTCTCTACACATAGCAGTTGCAATTACACACAATAAAACACAATACAGGCTGTCTCCCCGAAGGTAGGGCAAATGGGCAATGCCCAAGTGGAGAATTCAATTATACCCCACTGTTGCCGTGAAAATGGTGAATGGAGAAGCTGCACAGCTGATGTGCAAGAAATTAATCACTCAGGAACACCAATTGGCAGCAGGAAACCACATGTACAGGTATCGACGTATATAAGGATGACTTGCCAGACATTCAAACCATATGCTCATACTATATAACTGTTTAAACAGTGTAACAGAGATAGAGACGAAAGTCCAGAACGATAACAAGGTATGTAGAACACTCGGTATGTAAGTGTATGTATAGCATGTTTTGTATTAATTATTTAGTGTATGTATAGCCTGGTTCGCATTAATAAAAAGTGTCCGCAATGCATAAAGTGGGAAAAGGTATTTATGTAATGATGTCTTGCTGAGCATATTAACGCTTGTAGAAATTGTGCGTCCAGCAGTGGGCCACAAGGTAAACATCACAGACACCACAAGGGATGCTACATGAGGGCTTTAAACAGAACAATTCCATACAACCTGCCGTCAGTGGTAGGGTATGTCCAACAGGTACGTTCCATAGCAGGGGATAGTATATGTTGATATACTGTCACAGAAGGCATGTGTATGGGCATATAATGACAATGACATGTCTAAGGTGGTCCCGCTGTGCAAGTATGTTTGCATTATGGGATACTATGTAAAATATGTGTAATGTATAGTAATGTCAGATATGCTACACAACATAACAGGCATATCATGCATACCAAAGGTATCATCTATTGACATGTACAATAACAGGATACATATGGCTTGTAGTCATGGGACATTGTAATAGCATGATAGCTAATCTAAATGGAAGGGCTACCAAGTAACCATGCAAAAAGGACATGTAATAGCTTCACAGGTTCATAGTGGGGTACTATGCAGTCTGTCAGGTCTATGTGTAAGCACAACTACAGTGTTAATCACAATACTAAAACCCAAGGCAAGGAGACAAGTAAGTGGATGAGTTCAATAAGGCATTGACCACAAGAGAAATAGCGTAGTATCAATTTAATAACCGCTTTCGTCGAAAAGACTTCTTCAGAATACAAAACAAGAAAAAACCCCATGCTTAAATAACACATCAATAATTCAATCAACCAATAGTAAAAATTAATTAATTAAAATAATACAACTTTGAAGTGCTAGTGTATATCAAATAAACAGAGATGCAGTAATGTTTTTATCAATGCTTAATTTGCTGTTCCTTAAAAAACATTTGATGTTAACTGTCTCGTTTAAGCCAGGAAATTGATCAGATTTTAATCTGATCTGCCACAATGCTTCCCTTTGTTCAACAAAATTCCTAAAATCACCCCCCCCTCAGATCAGATTTGCAAACCACAACAACAGTAAATAAAATTTTTTTAAAATTCCCACACACAACTGAATGTTTAAATAAGGCATTTGATACATCATGGGTCTTAATACTGTATACATGTTCGCGGATACGTGTTTTTAAACTCCTTGTCGTCATTCCAACATAAAATGCTGGACATGAACAACATAATCCAATATAAATGACCCCCTTGGTACAACAGTCAACATATTCTGGTAAGTGGAATGTCCTATCAATAGATTCAATAACTATCAAGGGTCCTACGGACAAGAACCTACACATGTTACAATTGTAACAAGGAAAAACACCCTTGGTACTGGTACGAGTGTTGACTGTTGATGCATGGTGGGCCTCTAATGCCTTTTTAATGTTATAAGTGTTTCTAAAAACAAAACTCGGTTTCTCACCAAGTACTCTGAAAACATCAGCATTCCCTTGAATAATTTTCCAATTTCTTTCGATCAAATTCTTAATGGCCTGCCCATCAATGCTCATTCCCAAAGAACAAACAGGTCCATCTAACCAATTGTTAGTAGTTGTTTTGGGAATTAATACATTAGTACTATTAACCCCATTATAATCCAGTAATGCCGGGTAATTAGTATTTCTTTTACCCACTACAAATGCAATGGTGTCGTCCAACATGGAACAAGGGTACCCTCTGTTGAGAAATAATTTTTTAATGAAAACAATTTCATCCATCAAGTCAATTTCAGATGAAGTCATTCGACAGGCCCTTATAATTTGTCCCTTAGGGATGTTCCTGATAGTGTGTCTTTGGTGGGCACTGTCGAAATGAAGATAACTATTTGTAAAGGTTTCTTTACGATATATCTTACTATTAAATCTTTGTTCCGTAATGTCCCACCTTAAAGCAACATCTAAAAAATTGACACATAATCCTGAACTCCCTAAAGTAAATTTCAAAAAAGCAACCTGATGATTAATCTTAATAAGGAAATCATCGATGGTACCTTGATCACCTTCAATAATAAAAAACAAATCGTCAACAAATCTAAAATACAATAGCAAATGAAAATTAGTCTTCAGCAAGTTCAAAAAGGAATCTTCCCACCATGACATAACCAGATTGGCGTAGGAGGGAGCAGCAGAAGACCCCATCGCAACGCCTCTCTTTTGTCTGTAATAGGAATTCCCAAACAAAAAATAATTATGATGTAACAAAATATCAAGAAACCTGCAAATTGTAGAGACTTGACCACTACTAAATTCACCATATGTACTCAATAGGGTACGTATGGCATCAACACCTTCATCATGGGGTATACATGTGAACAAAGAAACCACATCAATGGTAAACATGATGTGTTTCTTAAAATCAAAAGTGCATTTGCTAGCAAAATCATTAAACCTTTTTAAAAAATGCCACGAGTCTTTGATATAAGATTCTTGCTTGGAAACCAAAGGTCCCAAAGTAGCATCCAAGATTAATGAAATACCCTCGGTGACTGAGTGGGGGGAAGACACAATGGGCCTAAATGGGGGATTAGTAATACTCTTATGTGTTTTGGGAATGCCAAAGAGAACCCCTACCCTAGGTTTGTTAATCACGCAAAATTCATAAACATCCAGATCTATTTCATTATTCATAAGAGCATCGTACAAAAGAGAATGTATAAACCCCTCTTTTTTCTTTATTTCATGAAGGGTAATAATTTCGTATTCGTCCTGATTATTTAATAAAACTAACATCTCCCTGGTGTATTGTTCTTGTGTCATTATAACCATATTCCCTCCCTTGTCACTTTTCATAAAACACAAAAAACTATTCTTATGCCGTAATTCATTAAAGGCTTTTCTCTCATTTAAATTCAAATTATATTGGTGTCTAAAATTACTTGTAAAAACATTATCAAGTTCTTTAAGACATGAGTCCTCAAAGACTTTAATAGTGTGTACCAAAGGGGGGTTATATGCAGAAGATTTCTTTAAAGCATTCCTAGCTTCAGGAATGTCATTCAAAATATATGTAAGGTTTAATTTCCTCACAAATTTTTTGATGTCCAATACAGTTTTTCCATAATCCGCCCTCACAGTAGGAACAAAATTAAAACCGCGTCTAAGTACATCATATTCAGCATCACTAAAAGAAAAACCAGTTAAGTTAATGATATCAAAGTTTTCTTTATCATAACTCAATTCTCTTCCTCGGACGAGTTGGAGCCCAGAAAGGTCCGGCTCCTGGTGAGCATTGTCTTTTTGGCTTGTGGAATCCTTTTCCCTAAAAAATCTGAAGTAACAGAATTTAGTGAATCCAAGGTGGTGTTATTAACCAAACTCTTGGCAGTGTTAACATTAGAATCGGTCACAGTGACCGTACCTGCCTCTTCGTCAGATGGATTACCAGTAATATTGTTTAAAGCCCCATTAATCTGCTTGTCCCTATCATTAATGGGTTCGGTATTTAAAACACTGTCAAAACCCGGCAATAAAAGTTTGTTCCGGTAAGTTGCAACAGGTTCAACTGACAAAACTTTGCTGTTGTTGTCAACAACAGAACTGTAAAAATGTTTGTTGCCAGAATACGGAGCCACCATCCTGGAATGAGGCTCCTTGTTACCAGGAACAAAAAAATTGTAAGCAGAATTAGATTTATAAGAAGCAATGTCCCGTTCAAGTTTCGTGTGCTTCCTATTAGTTATTTCAATAGAATGCTTGTCAACTTCGTCAAATAATTTACTAAAAAATTCAAATTGAACACGCTCATTGCCAACTCTCTTAATTTCTTTTTCTAATTGGCAAATTTCGTCTTTCAAAGCAACCATCTTAGCAGAGTTATTGTCAATTAAAAGTTTCAAAAATGACATACCTGCTTCATTGAAGAAAGAAACAAGAGTGCCGAACATGTGTTGGCCTGTGAACACCGCTGTGTGTCCCGCAAGTGTCCAACAATGGCCATATGAAAAGGTGCCAACCCATGGCAAAGAGGTTCTGTCACCAACACAACTGCGATGACTGCAAATATCTGGGACAGAAATACCTGGGATAGCTGTCATTTAGAAATATCCCTTTACATATCGCTGCAATTCTGGAGGTATGGAAGTATCAACCTCACCTGCATACTATATAGAAACCAATTAACAATGGCCCAATGTAAAATCCCGTAACATGTCTACTAACTGTTAGCTCTTTAATTAGGGAAGGAGCTCTTTAATTAGGGAAGGAGCCCACACACACACATATATATGGAATATGTAGAAATGCAAGCCCCACAAACCTGTATATGCTACGTACACCCATCGACATCCCCCCACACTAGAAACTATAGCAATACAGACTGTAATTACAGCAAAAACATCCAGTCAGTCAATTACATCTGCAGAACCATTAACATACCTTGTGAGAGACAATTAAAGGCACCATGCAAAATTGTAGAGGTTGTATAATGGAACAAACGGCGATGTTACAGGTTTTGTTTGCAATAGTCTGTTATCAGATGGTTGGGATGACAGGTACACCCACATGTTGAACCACATACTCTAGCCATCACACACAATCCACGGGGGACATGAATCCAAAGTATACTTGTCTCTACACATAGCAGTTGCAATTACACACAACAAAACACAATACAGGCTGTCTCCCCAAAGGTAGGGCAAATGGGCAATGCCCAAGTGGAGAATTCAATTATACCCCACTGTTGCCGTGAAATTGGTGAATGGAGAAGCTGCACAGCTGATGTGCAAGAAATTAATCACTCAGGAACACCAATTGGCGGCAGGAAACCACATGTACAGGTATCGACGTATATAAGGATGACTTGCCAGACATTCAAACCATATGCTCATACTATATAACTGTTTAAACAGTGTAACAGAGATAGAGACGAAAGTCCAGAACGATAACAAGGTATGTAGAACACTCGGTATGTAAGTGTATGTATAGCATGTTTTGTATTAATTATTTAGAGTATGTATAGCCTGGTTCGCATTAATAAAAAGTGTCCGCAATGCATAAAGTGGGAAAAGGTATTTATGTAGTGATATCTTGCTGAGCATACTAACGCTTGTAGAAATTGTGCGTCCAGCAGTGGGCCACAAGGTAAACATCACAGACACCACAAGGGATGCTACATGAGGGCTTTAAACAGAACAATTCCATACAACCTGCCGTCAGTGGTAGGGTATGTCCAACAGGTACGTTCCATAGCAGGGGATAGTATATGTTGATATACTGTCACAGAAGGCATTTGTATGGGCATATAATGACAATGACATGTCTAAGGTGGTCCCGCTGTGCAAGTATGTTTGCATTATGGGATACTATGTAAAATATGTGTAATGTATAGTATTGTAGGTAGATATGTCAGATATGCTACACAACATAACAGGCATATCATGCATACCAAATGTATTGTCTATTGACATGTGCAATAACAGGATACATATGGCTTGTAGTCATGGGACATTGTAATAGCATGATAGCTAATCTAAATGGAAGGGCTACCAAGTAACCATGCAAAAAGGACATGTAATAGCTTCACAGGTTCATAGTGGGGTACTATGCAGTCTGTCAGGTCTATGTGTAAGCACAACTACAGTGTTCACACCAGTGGCACCTCTCTAGGGTAGTGTCCTGTGCACAGCAGAGCCATGTGTTACCTGCACCTCTGCACAGTACAGCCACTGCAGTGATCCCTGGCATACATGTGTCTCCCATCCACCAAGTGAAGTATCACATGAACAGTGCTACTGAGTGTCCCTGCATGATGTACATAGGAATCATGTTCCAAAGCATGGTGAGTGTCTGGGTTGGGAATGTAACCCTCAAGCACATCCCACTCATTGTTGCATGTGTGCACATATCCATGAGCATGTTGCTCACAGTGGCTTTTGCTTATGTCGCGTATGTGGAGTATATCCATTAATATTGTTGTGGACATGGGCCCTGTCTATTCAGCAGAGGTCACCCCTGAGTATGTAGTATGCAAATGTGTACAGACGTGGTGTCTGTAGTTCAGCCGCATACTTTAACTGTCGGAGCTCAATAAACATCATGGCGTGTTAATGTTGTGGTATGTAAAGCTGTAGCTGTTGTGTAAGGTACACCTTAAATGGAGTGTTGTACCCTTGAATGTGTGTAGAAGTCTGGAGTTCAGAGGTACAATGGGTGCCTATGTACCAGCTACACACCCAGTACAGATAAGTGTGGCCACGTAGAAGGATATCCACCCACAGTGGCAATATGGTAATCACAGGAGTGGGTGCAACATACGTGTGTAATACGAACATGTACAATGTGACATGTATGTAGGGGACTACCACCTATGTGATAGTCAGTGGGTGAATGGTGTAATGCAAAGGTGATGTTCATGCACTTTGTGTCATGCAGCTTGAGGCCATGATATTCATATCTGGTATCAGTCACAGTAACACCCGTATGGATGGAGTCAGTATCAGCTGGTGGATCAATCATGGCGCTTTGTATGCAGGGGTTTGTAAAGCTAGGCAGGGAAAGTCCCTCTGTGCTAGCCTGTACCACAGGGAAGCATATACTGAACATGAGGGGCCCTATGACTGAGGATTGTGGTATGCCAAGTGTAACTGAAATGCAGTAGGTACTATGGTATGCTACCTTCATTGTGTGTGTCCTGTCCATGAGACACGTTGCATAACATTCTGAGACATAGGGTACGATGTGCAGGTGGATGTGTATGTTGTCAATACCAGAATGGAGAATGGTGCTGAAAGGCAATGAGAGGACAATGTAGGCTGTGTGGACCTGTGTACCATCATCAACTACCCTGGTAACTGTATGAAAGGAGTCCACCAGGTGTAGGAGCCATGCTCTGGCCCTAACAAGTCCAACCCGGGAGGCATCAAAGGACCGGATCCCAACAATGTCTCTGTGAATGATGTCCATGATGATGTGCCCCATAGCCGTGCAGAACAGTCCAGTCAGGTGTGTAGGACAATAGTCCCACTCGTGCATTGTGGCGCCACCTGTGTGGAGTGCGATAACTGTTGCTGTGTGCCATTCAGGGGCCACAATGTCTGATACAAGGCTATTACTGAATATGGTGGCCTAGTGGGGAGACATGTCATTCAGAGGTTTGTGGACATCACAGCCTGGGATTTTGTAAGGTTACATGGGGACACTGGCAATGTTCCTGCATGGATTGTGGCCCTGTAGTGAGTGAGAGGGTATAATGTTAGCATTGAATCCATTCGCTAGCATGTTGCCAACATCACCTGGGTCTGTAATGTTCCTGAGTGACTGTTGTATGTGAGAGTAGATGTGGGTATTGCCATTGACTACTGACATACCACCATAATGCCTTGTGGTACACCCTGGAATGTGTCGCAGTAATGTTTATGTAGCTAGTTTTGGCGTATGTGATGAGGGATCCCATGGTTCTACCGAGGCTGACCATTGAGCTACCCCACCCATGGGATTGTACACCATTGTGCAACAGCCTCCACCTGTTGTTATAAATTATGTCCATGGAACATGACCCCCCCAGAGTGGCATCTGTTATCTGGTGGGTACCATCATGGCTCTATGTGGAATAGCATGATCCATGCAGTTGTGTACATGCTAATGAAGTGCACTGGGGTATGTTTCAGTGTTTGTATGTGCGTTGTCCATCTGCACGGGTGTCATGACATTAACTACCGCTGTCATAAGATTTCTGTAGTAGGTGTTGCAGTACTCATGTACTGTGTAGCCGTGAAGGGTGTGGTGCCGGGATGTGGCTAACAAGGGTGATTAGCATATGTTCGGAATCCACCAATGAGGGGATAACCCCAGGTATGGAACACCAGTCACATGTTGGTAGTGTTCATGTCAAGGATAATGTTGGTCTTGGAGGTGGTGTGTATGGGTTGATCCAGCCGAGTGGAGGTCATGACTCACGGACAGCATTGGCCTAATGTGTCGGTACATGAGTGGTTATCCCAGTTAAGTGTGGGGTAGTGTCAGTCTCACATCAGTAGTAGCTGTCTAAGCCCTACTGTCCAGTACACCAACAAATAAGGTCTGGTAACTGTGGGGTATGTTGTTGAATCCTTAGCTTGTTACAATGTGTATAGCAGTTCTGGACACAGTTAATTGCATGTGGAGCACCTCTGATGCATTGTGCTAAGTAACTAGCTAGGATGTGTGTACAACATAGTGGAATATGGGAACACCTCAGCCGTGGGTGTGCCGGTCCATGTACATGCCTGAAAGGTATGGTCTGTCTATAACCTGTCATTGCAGGTGTGCTCTGCAGAGCCTAGAGGCAGGTCCCAGTCACTGCAGAGATATTGAAGTGGTGCATTATAAGGTGTGCCTTGCCTGCGTGTGTCACAGAGGAAGATGTCAAGCATTGTGTCACACGATTCCATGTTTTGCTTGCCAGTTCCCATTCTGCTGGTGACTGTTATTGGAAACTGTGCAAGACAGGCAGTATAGAAGCAGCAAGAGCCTTACATGTGATCTGTACTCCCAGGGCTGATAGGTGCAGGTCATCTGTGCCAAAGCATCGTGTTGTTTGACCAGGTCAGTCAAAGCGGACAGATACCAGATGCCTGTGAAATGACAGCAGAAGCATAGGCAACTGTTTAAGTGACACAGTCAGTTGTTGTACAGTGGTATCAGGTCCGGATGAATGCATAATTCTCCCCAGGGCTTGGCCCACACCTTCAGGGCTACAAGAGTGGTGAGCTATTGCATGTCCCTGCACACATAGTCTGTGAAGTTGCATCTCAGGGCAGTCACACTAACATGGAGAATGACAGTCACATCGTACCTGGTGAGGTGTGGCATGGGTGCATAGGTTATGTTGCAGAACCAGTAACCTGACAGCAGGATGTAAGCGACTATCGCCTTGTGTAGCCTGCTGAGTGGAACAGCATTGTGACCACACTACAGAGTCACCTATGACTGGTGTGTTGTGTATGTTATAACACCCTATTGGCTGTATGTGATGGTCACACATGAGTCTGTGAGCTATAAGTTAGTGATGTTGTGTTCGGTGATGGGGGCTGCCTTTGGTGTCTACACAGAGTATGGAGAGGTACTGCACAAGTTGTCCTTGTATGTGTGGCCTGCAGTTAGGATTGGTGACAGCATTACCCCCAGCAGGGCTGCATATGTGCTTCCCCCACAGGCTGTAGTGTTGTATGTTGGGAGGTGAGCATTGACTGTGTACATGAGACAATTGCTCTATTGCCACATGTACGACATATCCATCATATTGACAGGCAATAGCACTGGTACGTGACAGTTGGACATGCCTGTATATACAACTATGTCTCACAGGATATGTGAGTTACATGTGTACAACAGCTGTTGTACTGTAAGCAAGCTTGAAATCTGAGGACAGACAGCGTACCTGTGAGAAATGGTGTGGAATGGGTGCTATATTAATCAGTAGCTCATGACATGCTCACAAGTTCTGAACAAGTGCTGAGCATGAACATACAATACAGATAGGGTGTTGGATAATATCAACCCCCAAGTGGTGACAACAGTCATAATTGGTGGCACCGCACTATAACACTGCTGAGTATGGTCTGCATGTCCATGAACCATTATCAATGTAGATGTTAGCAGTACAGATGTACAGACAGTACGGATGTTTGATTACAAATAGCTTTGTATGTCACAGGAGTGTTCTACCAGTGGCCTGTTGACAGACTCACAACTACAAAAGGTGCCAGAGTGACATGTGCATATCACACCAGTGCCAGCTACAGTAAAACAAGGTTAATTTGTTGTACTCCACCCTCATTGTAGCCCATACCACACAGACAAATGTCAGGCATCTGTGTATGTAAGGATGTGAATGGTCATGACCTATGAGCAATAGCTGTGTCAGTGTTGTGAACAACATACAGAATGGGTTGTGTGGGTGAGGTGTGTGACATATGTGCACATTCTTATGGATGATATCAGCATTGTCACCGCTAGGTGAACATCCATGTACCCATTAACTACCACCTAGGCTGTGGTCAACATTATGGATACTGTGTAAGGGATGGTGCTGTGCAGTACACCTCCTTGACTTGGTGACATCTCCAGGCCCCTCAGGTAGTCATATGAGGTACCCATGTCATGACAGGGTGCCGTCCATGAGCACGGAGATCATTGGACAGGAATACACAGCACTTGGGTGACCAATACTGGATCACATATCACCTTTAAGGGGTAATGGCCATGCATGGATGGGCGATACCAGCCTTCACAATCCTCACCTCTACTATGCAGCATGCTGTCTACCTTGCATAAAGACATTTGCTACACTATGATGATGGACATGCTACATGTCCATATCCTGATCTGAAAGACATATGTCATGGACAGCCACCATCCTAATACTAGGATCGTGACATGCTGGACAGATCCCTGTGCCTTACATGTGACATACTCCCACCATACCATGCAACCCTGTCCATCAAAGCTGTACATGTCATCCCTGTCATATATGGTGTGATGGCCACATGGTAGATGTAGTATCAACTGTCTGGATCAGTAATGTGGCACTGATGCACCTCGCAGTGGCATAATGGCTGTCAGATAAAGCTAGGAAACCTTGCCCATACACGCTATAGTTGATAATCATCCCTGCGAATGAAGTCCGATTAGCCATTGTCCCATGTCTATCACATGTGCAACACAAGCGATCCGTGGCAGGATGTTGAACAGCTGTACAGTGCTGTGTAGATGTATATGGCAAAACACATGCATGTACAGGTTTCCATGCGTATGTGTGCATTGTCACTGCTCAAGTCTATTAAGGCTGTGTCTGTGTTGATATGTGACATATACACAGCATCTAGGTCAACAGCATTAACGTGGACACATCCAGGCATGTGCAGATAGGTAAGAACACCAGTGCAGGCAAACAGACATGCCCAGATCAAGACAGCATTCACATGGAGTATGAACACCGTAATGAGGTGACACACATATATGGTGATGATATTCAATGCATAACGGGCGTTACATGTGTGTGACACAAACATGTCAGTCATGTCAGTGTCATGATGATTTGCAAAGATAACTGTGCTGATGTACTAGATTTACTAGGAATGTATGTGCAGCAGTATCTCTGTACATCTCTGAAACTGTGACCTGTCACCATCATTATGTCTTACAGATAATGCCTTGTACACGTCTTCCAGCGTACAGCCGCCAGGAGGGTGATGTCCTCATCCCGTACCTCCATGAGAACTACGAGGTGTTGTTCAGCCATGTGCCACAGCATGCCCAGCAGTGGGAAGACCTGTGGCAGGATCTTTGCAGGAGGGTGAACGATGTGGGTGGCCATAACCGCACCTACCAGCAGGTGCGCAGATACTGCCCGGACTTGATACGACATCCAAAACAGCGTGCCACTGCAATCGCCAGGGAACAAGGTGGAACAGGTGGTGGGCCACCAACCCAGCCCCCACTCACACACACTGAGGAACTACTGGCCAGTCTGGGGACACCCTCAGAACAACATCCACAAACACTAGCTGCCATCGTGGAGGTGGGTGTCTCCCAACCAATGAGCCTGGAGTTTCCTGGTAAGTCAGTACTGCACATATGGCTACTATATCCCATTTACATGCATGTGTCACTGTACATTATGTAATGTAACAACATATGCATGGTATGTGGACACACCTGCATACTATAGTATGCTACCCTGTGTATGCACACATGTGCATACTATATGTTATTGTACAGATGAATGTGTTAACATGCACAGTGCTCCCTGTGGCTATCATACAGTCATGGATAATGTTCATACTGCTGTGTCACCCCTATACAGGTACTTCTGGCATGCCACACAGACATGAGTCTGTTGCAGGTGAGACTGTCATCAGTATCAGGCATGTTAAAGCATAGATCTATTCGCCATGTGGCCAGTTAACACTTGTACACTTGATGTTCGTTCCATTCACAATATACAGATCGCATCACCCATCATTCACACAGGCCACCCATGTGCAATATATACAAACGAAATGATACACCGACATGAAACCATAGTATTTGTCATTGCTACATGTGTGGTCAGCTGTGCATACAACTGTGGAGGTGTTCTACAACGAAGGCATATGTACTATACATTGGAACAACATGTGTGGTATGCAAACAGTACCACACAGTGAGCTGTGATATGGGCAGCCCACAGGAGTCACCATTGTGTTATATGCCCATGCAATGGGTGCACACATTGTGATGTGCCATCTGAAATGTCCCAGACATGTAGTGTATTGCCTGCAATAATGTCACACTATCTCATAACCCATATCCCACATATCACACATACAACGTGTTGTCTGCATAGTCCTGTGGATGGTGACATATCTGACATCTATGGGTGTATGTCATATGGGACAACACAGACATGTGATAGATGGTCATCACACACATTTGTCCAACACATGTGCACACATGGTCGGGGGGGGGTGGCCAGAGATATGTAGCCACACAGTAGATGTGATGTGTATACACCCTGTTTCACATTGTCCACACATGGTCCAATTATAGCCTTAGTTGACTGATTATACAGTTGATGTGGTACACTGGACATCCTAAAAGCCTGTGCACAGCCAGTGGAGGTGTCACTGATGTCTACCATATAAGATGTGTTGAGCATCACGCCTGTGTCATAGCATGACAGTAGTCACCTCTACAGCTTCCACAGACATTGACACCACATCAGGCCAGAGATACTGAACATTTCTCTTGCTGCTGTAGGACATCACCATTACTGTGCACCTCGTGTGTGTGGTACATCAATGTCATGTTCGACATGGTGAATTGAAAAGTCCACCATGTGTGGACATGGTTGCCAGGCAGCTAAGACTCTGTAGTTGTTGTGCATGAGTGTCATCTGTAGGTCCTCTAGTATCCTGTTACATGGCACAGCATGGTTTGGTGTGTATACACCTCAGCATGGTGGGTCAAAATCCACAGTTATGTCATGGGTATGCATGCAGTTATGGCTATGCAATGTGTACATATTATGCACTTTATAGCAATATAGATGCCTCATGATGCCATGCAATGGCACAGTCTCTGTACTTTACACTGTAGAGCAATGTAGACGGCTCACACTACCCTTCCATGCACATGCACATTTGCTAAACATGCATTCTATATGTAGGGCATACAGACAACACCGCAATGTGATGCCCATTACCATGCTGTACATGTGTCAGGACACCATTGTGTCAGACATGTATGCATGTTAATGCACACATCAGTAGATTACATGTCAAGGTCACGTCAGCCATGTGTACTGTTATCCTGTTCTGGTCCACATGGTGTATCATGGGGATGCATGCATACTGCCATGATTGTGTGAACTGCATGGCTACTGATATGACACCTGCCTGCTGTAGTGTGCACCCCAGGGGGTATGCTTACTAACACTATTAATGTCTGAGCTGCATGCCGTCTGCTGCATCACAGGCATGCTGCATGCCGTTTGTCAAATCACATGCATTGTGTGTGTGTGTGTGTGTGTGTGTGTGTGTGTGTGTGTGTGTGTGTGTGTGTGTGTGTGTGTGTGTGTGTCTGTGTGTGTGTGTCTGTGTGTGTGTCTGTGTGTCTGTGTGTGTCTGTGTGTGTGTATCTATATGTGTCTGTGTGTGTGTGTCTGTGTCTGTGTGTGAGTCTGTGTCTGTCTGTCTGTGTGTCTCTCTGTGTCTGTTGTAATTTAAAGTCTTTCTTTGCATTCACAGGTGATGTAGGTGCGTTACACTCCTGCAGTCCATCAGATGTTAGTGTCCCCACAGATACTAGCAGTGATGAACATATGCATGAGGTACAGGCAGGGTTGTCAGGGGCTGAATCTGTGCCAATGGTTGCCATCCCAGCTATGTCCCCCTCTTCCCCGCACACAGTTCTGCTGCCAACACATACCGCATCACCAGTGGCCATAGAGGAAGGACAGTCAGCATCTGTTAGCATGGAACAGGAATGTGTGGTGGCTACAAAAGGTGTGTCTCCACACCATGGTGTCAGTGTAATGTCTGCAGATGTGTGCCACACAGGCATGTGGCTGGTGCTGCTCATAGGAGAACCTCTGTCAGACATGCACCTGCAGGACAGAGTGCAGCAGCTGGTATCACCAGACGCATGTTCCAGACTGTAATGGCGACACAGGCACGTGCTGAATGGCAGAAAGAGAAGGGCAGAGGCTGCAGAGGGCTGCTATCCATACCCTAAATGACAACATCCAGGCATTGGCAAATGCTCAACAGCAGATCTCTGATGTTCTGGACAGGCGACTGGGTGACATGGTCGGAATCCTTGACCATGGCATGGCAATCTGCGAGCGTGAGCTGTCTGTGCTGGAACATCTGGTAGGAGTGAGGCATAGGCCATGTGGACGTAGGCCAGCTACACCACCTAGTGCAGGTCAACGTGAGCGTGCCACCTCACATGCCCACTCCCATAGTGCCGGTAGCAGTAGCAGTGCAGCTGGTGCTGCGCTGTCCACACCAGGACACAGCAGGCCACATGGACGTGGCCCTGGATGTTCCAAGCAGGGACACGGTTCCAGTGGACATGTGTCATCAGACAGTAGCCAATCTGTACCTCTGTCTGATAGTGCCCGTGCAACCCCTGGTAGGCACAGGCCACGTGGCTGTGGCTGGACACAGTGAGCTCTACAACCTGGTCTGTACAATCTGGAGCTGTCAATAATACTCCTGTGTAGGCCTCACAAAAGGCAGAACTGTGTGCACACATACATGCATGCAGCAAACACATCTGTAGGGCACCACAACACCCATATGCATACTGAACGGACATGTCCAATCATATCACCGGCCCTTACCCACACACATGATGTCACCCATTGGTGCAGCCTATGCCCCTGGCAAACATTATTACCCTATGCATATGAAGAAGCCTGTGCCGCATCCCTGTCATCCACACCATCGGTGCAGGGGCATGCTAAAATGGTCTGATGCACAGGGTGAACAGAATAGTGAGAAGTGTATATTACATTAGTTGTGTACGACTAGTGAGGGAAGTGTATATTACATTAGTTGTGCAAGAATAGTGAGAGACGTATATATTACATTAGTTGTGTACTGTTGACACGCACCAGACATACCATGTAGTACAGGTGTAGCATGCATTGTTACATGTTCACAGTATGTGTCTCGGTAACAACAGTAACAGCATGTTGGTAATGATGCCCTGGTTCCCTCTTTATGGTCTACTTGCATGTGCCTACAGGTAGCAGTGTTTGCAGTCTCCCATGTGTAACTGTGGAGTACTCACAGACACGTATGACAATCTCAGCATGCTATACGTAGCCTCAACCGGACTGCTGGAAAGTCTAACACACCACAGATGTCCACGCATATACTGATCCAGCAGCATGTGTGCAGTTTAATAGGCTACAGTGGCTAGAGACGTGACATCCATACCAGGTCACATCACAGGTATGTTGACATGGTGCAGGGGTTGTACACAGCGGTCTGGCCAATAATAACATTAGAGGCCACTTGATAGCATAAGGCTTCGCTGTGTAGCAGTAATACCCTGTCACATTACAGGGACATGCCCACACTCACGGGGTCAAGAACACTATAACGCACACCCCATAGTGTTGAGGTGAGGACACTTGCCTATGTGGTCAGCACCCTCACAGTACTGTGCACCCACATGACGTGACACAGAGAAAGGACATGTACAGGTAGCCAGTACGGCTGAGACCGATGGCATCAACAGGGTAGTAGACTGCATCACCATGAGGGGTTAGGGGTCCTGTGTGTTTTGTATGGTAGCATACACCCTCACTCCATGCACCTGACAGCCATACATACATACACACACACACACACACACACACACACACACACACACACACACACACACACATTGTGGAGACCACAAATTTCATACACATACGGATAGCTGACATGTGTGATACACACACCACACCTGCCTACGTCATACTTTCCACACTGCAGTATGTACAGATGTCTACAACAGTGTACAGGGGTGTGTAACAATTGGGATGTATTCCCCACCATATGTGGCATGTGTGGTCAGACATGCAAACACACATGGCAGTACTGTGAATGATACACCTGCTATATGATGATACCTCTGACAGACATGCAGCAGTATTGGCCGCATTATGTGTACCAACGCTATGTTCGGCAATTGTGCTGCTATATGCACACGAGAGGATGTAAGTGTTACAGGTGTCAAGTGACGTACAGTCAGTAACACCCGACCGCTGTGTAGGTTTTATGTCTTCACCGTCAAGTAACAGTAACATAGCGTACTGTTTGCACATGTAATAATAGGATGGCGTTTGACACACCTGTGAGCCGTCCCCGGCGAACATCCATCTACACAGGTTGATCACCACTTTATGTATACACATCCATCCATACCTGATGTACATCCTACTGTGCTGTCAGTATGTCACCATTTACAGGTGTCAGTGATGGGGCTGCATTGCAACTGCATGTTGTAGTTAGGCACAGATGAGTCAATTACATTAGCTACTGCACATGCATGGTAGCTGCATGCACACTACAGTTTGTACATGTGTGTTGGTCCTACATGCCTGTCATGTAGCCATGTTTGTATGCATTGCAATTGGTGGACATGTGTGTTGATATACATAACACATGGACTGTTGTATGATATGATGGGTGTCATAGGTAACTAGTACAGAGGGAATGTATCCTCAGTCAACATTGCTACCTCATGTACTGTTAGCATTCAACAGCCATGCACCCATCTTCCATTTGCATGCATATGATTGTTGTAGCCACTTGTCTGCATGGAGGACAGCAAAAGCTATGCTATGTACATATGTGTTGTGTGTGTGGTCCATGCACATATCCACTGCAATTACATGTATGACATATCCAAACATGTGTGTTCATTGGTGTACAGTGATAGTCATCTGTCACAGCTGTGTAAGACCCAGGACCCCTGGCATGTGTAGAGCCAACCTGGTTATGTACAGTGGTATCATTGCAATGCATAACACATGATGGAACCCTGTTGGTACATGTGTAGTCTGCACAGTTGCTGTACACCTATGTACAGTCCACTGGTCATGAGTCACACAGTGTTGTGTTGATGTATGGCTGTGTATTGTTGGTCCAATGACATGGTGATGTCTGAGGGCTACATCGTAGACTGCAGTGTTTACCTCTGTGATCTGCACCTGAGACATCTGTGATGGCTCCTGAGTGTGTACTGGTCAATACATGTGAGTGGCCTTCATGTACGTGGGGACAGTAATACCATACTGTGCCCTTATGTGTTTAGAATCCATGTGCATGCAAGATGGCCCTTTGCAACTGCTAAGTGTGTGAGCATGCCCAGTACGTCGTTGTGTAGTTGGACACACAGTACATTCCAAACTGCACCCTTACAAGTTTAGAATCCATGTGCATGCAAGACGGCCCTTTGCAACTGCTAAGTGTGTGAGCATGCCCAGTACGCTGTTGTGTAGTTGGACACACAGTCCATTCCAAACTGTGCACTTACATGTTTAGAATCTGTGTGCGTGCAAGACGGCCCTTTGCAACTGCTAAGTGTGTGAGCATGCCCAGTACGCCATTGTGTAGATGGATATACAGTACATTCCAAATGGACGTGTGATACTAAGCGTGTGGGCATGGCCATTGACACCTTGTGTCGGTGATGTGCCTCTGTGTATGGGCATGGCTATTGACATCCTGTGTAGTGATGGTGGACATCCAGACAACAGATGTCCATTTTCAACGTCACGATGGATGCCTACATTGAACACACTGATTGACTGTCTTGCAGGGTGTACTGTCTGTGGTGCGTACCGTATCTATGTAGTGTTGTTGTAGTGCTCCGTAGATATTTAGTTGCCCCTATCACACCACTGCCATGTGTTTGTCTACGTCTACCTTGGGACAGTAATATGCTTTCAGGCTGCTCACTCTCTATACATTCCCTATCAGCGTCCTTGCCTTTGCGGATGATGTCATCCACCTAGAAGTATGCCTCTGGGAGTGCTTTGTTCAGTAATCTCGGTAGCGCGTTCGGTAAATGCATAATGCTGTAGTGTGATAAGGTAGTTAGGTGTATGTTCGACTCCCAGCCCTGCCAAATGTGTGCCTCTGTGCGTGTGTGTGTGTGTGTGTGTGTGTTTCCAGCTGCCTGGGGACATGGTAATGCTTTTAGATGCCTCACACCCGTCTTTGCCTTTGCAGATGTGGGTGACACCTAGAAGTATGCCTCTGGGAGTGCTGTGTTTAGTAATCTCAGTAGCTCATTCTGTAAATACGTAATGCTGTAGTGTGATAAGGTAGTTAGGTGTATGTTCGACTCCCAGCCCTGTCAAGTGTGTGACTCTGTGTGTGTGTGTGTGTGTGTGTGTGTGTGTGTGTGTGTGTGTGTGTGTGTGATTCCAGCTGCCTGGGGACACAGTAATGCATTTAGACACCTCACACCACATACATTCCCTATTGGCGCCTTTGCGGATGATGTCACCCACCTAGAAGTATGCCTCTGGGAGCACTGTGTTCAGTAATCTCGGTAGCGCGTTCTGTAAATGCGTAATGCTGTAGTGTGATAAGGTAGTTAGGTCTGTGTTCTAATCCCAATCATGCCACGTGTGTGTGTGTTTCCCACTGCATGACAACAGTACATTGCTTTTACACTATTCACTCTCCATGGAATCTGTACGGCGTCTTTGCCTTTGATGCTGATGCCAGCAAGCTAGACGTATGCCTGTGTGAATGCTGTGATCTAGTAATCATGGTAGCGCATTCTGTACATGCATAATGCTGTAGTGTGATAAGGTAGTTAGGTCTGTGTTCTGATCCCAACCCTGCCAAGTGTGTGTGTGTGTGTGTGTGTGTGTGTGTGTGTGTGTGTGTGTGTGTGTGTGTGTGTGTGTGTATGTGTGTGTGTGTGTGTGTGTGTGTGTGTGTGTGTGTATATATATATATATATATATATATATATATATATATATATATATATAATGTAGATAGATATAGATATGTATATGGATATTAGCACTATTGAATGTGCTGCATTATCTGTACGTGATCACCTTTGATGTATGTAAATCTGCTATGGCTCTGTGACAGTGCACATACTGTGTGCTGTAGTGATCCTGGGTTATAGTTGTGTAGTGACCAGTTATTTTGTTGCTGGGTATTACAAGGGACATTGAAAACAATGATAGTACAGTACCTTTAAACGGTCGTATGAACATCTCAGCAACAGTCAGCAGTAGTTATTACTTTGGAGGATGAGTATGTCTCATATAACTATGTATTAACTGACAATACTATGCAAATCAGGTTAACATTACTGACTCCCGTTTATCCACAGGTTGTGATACAGATCCCAAAAATGTATGTGTATACATTGACAGGTGCAGGACTGGAATATTGTTGAATGCATGGAGGGTTGTCCATGGCCAGTAATGGCGATCTGTACAGACTGGCAGGTACAGTCTGTGACTGTCCCACAACCTCCTGTATATGGCTGACACATGCTGAAACTGTGTACATGCAGACAAACACACATAAAACAAACAGCTAGGGCTAACACATACACACACACATTGCATCAACATTGGGCCATGCTAACACTGTTGTCCCTCACACACACACACACACACACACACACACACACACTTACATGTTGATTGGCTGGCTCAATGACAGGCTCTGAAAAAGAAACACCATACCATGTGCCTATGATGACACCTGTGCCACCACCTGTAATGTGTAACTGATGCAAGAACAGACTAACATAGTGCTGATGCACAGGGTGGCTTTATAGCACTGTATTAATGTTACAATCTTGTTAACACAAAGTGTGATATCCTTCTAGGTGTATGTAAGCAGGCATGATGCATTGCAGCTATGAGCATCAATGTAGTATAGTTTACAGCCCTATTAATTCTGAAGATTTATTATCCATCCATGTGCCATTTGACTGACGTGTGTAGTATTGGCAGCATGTGTTTCAGAGTGTGCAGTACGTGTGTGGTGTGTAGTACAGATTTATACATGCTTAGAAATGTGTACATTGGCTTACACGACATTACACGGGCTTCAACATTCTTACACTAGCTTACTCGTTCTTCAACGCGCGCACACGGGCTGACACGCGTGCACACATGCTTACTTGGGCTTACAGGCGCGCACAGGCACGAACACACTGTAAGCAGGTGTGCAAGAAACTTCAGTGATATCCATAGCGTACACCGTCAGTTTCCTGACTTTACCTAAGATAAATCATAATACACCTTTTCCACTGATGAGTAACTGACAGCAAACATGTGACACACTGCTCCGATAAGATTACAGTGTTTTATACATACACACTCATGATGTCACCTATCTTCTACTCTGATAGTCCCCTTAACCTACTCTTACACTGTAGTGGCTTGGCCCATATGGCATGACAAATTGTGATTCACTATCCTCAGCCTCAGTTGCATCGGATTGCCGACTAATGCTTGGTTACATCTCTGACAGAGCGCTTCCACACATAGCAACCAGTACTCAGTAGCCATGCTGTCTTCAGCTTGCCATTCACCTGCATGGCAAACTAACTTTTAACTAAACTTAGAATTTCTAAGTATATTTAAAATATTTTTCTTGTTTTAAAAGCGCAGCGCGTTTTCACGCCGCTGCGCTATGCTTAAACACGGGAGATCGGGGGAGGACAAATAGAGTTTTATTAATTTCCAATGGAAAAAATGCCACTGGCCTTGTACTTGAGCCATTGGCATGCTTCTTCAACTAAATTCATCCCTTATTTGCAGCTGACATTGCTCCATTTAGCTACTTGCACAACGTAACTCGGTTAACATCCAAGTACATTTCTGCACATAACTCTACTCTTGCACGGACAGCTTACTGTTTCATGTATCGCAGATTTACATCATTTGCATAGCTTTCACCTACAAATGGGGTCATTTGCATATCCTAACATTGTCCGTGCAACGTTTGTTTTTGGGGCTGTCTTACATGCCCCTACAGGATATTGCTGAATAGCTCGGCAGACATCTTGCCTTGCTCTAGCCTTACTCTACTCATACACGCCGGCCAAGGCTCCATGACTCCTGGCCTAAGCTTTGCTGTGTGCTAATATGTCTATTTGTGGAGTATGCATGGCTGTAGGTATGTTTTGACCTGCTACGTCTGACATTTCTACAAAGCAGCTCCCACTTTCATCATTTGTAAAGGTGACAGCCCTATAGGTACTATATATACAGCTGTGACATTTGACAAGTCAACACATACCTGCAGTCAATACTAAACTGACTACTTCAGCGCTTTTCATACCTTCAGATTTTTCTTGTAGTAGTATAGTCGATAATACTGTTTCCTATAACATGCATCTG
This sequence comes from Protopterus annectens, assembly GCF_019279795.1. Lineage (NCBI taxonomy): Eukaryota > Metazoa > Chordata > Ceratodontiformes > Protopteridae > Protopterus > Protopterus annectens. The sequence goes on along the minus strand of NC_056739.1, from coordinate 1,419,322,261 downwards.
TTTCTGATACAAGATATATCATTTTATTACACCACCACACACAAGAAGATATCACAGGACAGATGCCATTACATTCCTTTTGCAGGACACACCCACCCAGAGTGTTGTGTTCCTCACAAAAGCCAACAGGTGCTAATCAAAACATATTATGCTATCATCTACCTTATGTGTTCGCCGGTATTTGCGCTTTCCGTCAGTGGCAAAACTCACATGCAAGTGTGGGAGACTGATCACTGTATCGGGGACACTGCATAACACCCTGAGGGACACATTTATTTTGTTTCTATTAACCTTCCACATTGACTATCACAGGGCATAAGTATCCATTCACATTTATCAAGGTACATGCTTTTGACTTATACATGTTTTGTCATTTGTCATCACGTCTTTCTTCACACCTGTCCACCTGATATCACTAGTTCTGTACATTTATTTAGGACAGGGTTACCTTCCTACCTCTCAACTGTACACATTTTGGATAAATGTCCCGAACTTAGACCTATAATTTTGTTCCTTTTTTCGTAATATTGTGCCTTTTTAGTAAATTAGTGGCAAGTCATTAAGGACTGTGAGGTTAGATAATAATGACAGACATTAGTATTTTATAATTAATAACCCTCAAAGCATTCATACTAATGAATTATCCATTATCAACGTTCTAACTTTGTCAGAGGAATATTTAAAATAGTCCCTATTTGTACTTATTTTAATATGCCTTTGTCCAGATGTCTTATTCTGAAAGGTTGAGAGGTATGGTTACCATCTTATTTGTACGCATGTACGTCCATGATAATCACTTACATGACACTGATATAAGTCCCTACGTCTTCCCCCAATGGTTTACACAATATCCAGTAGATGGGTTCTTCATTTTTGGAAGATATAGGCGTGTGCTATACCCACATAGGAATATTAATCACTCCCATGGGGCAGACCTAATAAATCTATGCCAACCAACACCTAGGCACCTAGGCCCATTATTGCATACCCATGATTCCCATACCTGACACCCCTCCACAGTGGTCATAAGACATATTTAATGTGAACGATAATAAAGTATGTAGACACTTCTAAGCACTATCCACTCTCCGCGTATCGGGACATATGTCATACATTCTGTCAACCCATGTGTTATTACCTTTGCACAAGCTACTGTTGCATATACAGCTATATTGTAGCTGCAGATGTGACTTTCTTTGCTTCGATCATTACAGGACGGTGCCTGGAGTGGACCAATTTTTGGGTTCCTGCAAAGGACACCTATATCCATGTTTAAAGAGTAGAACTTGCAGATTTGGCACACTGGTACTTTCCGGGCAATGGTTTGGAAAGCAGCAGTGTATTTACCTTTTTTGCATGTCTCTATGTCTATCCGTAATAGCTATGATGTAACCTATTTATGTACATGTGTTATATCTACAAGGACATATGTTTATATATTTGTTATGTATATATCAATTAATGTATTGTGTGCATATATATATATATATATATACATATATATATATATATATATATATGTATATATATATATATATATATATATATATATATATATATATACACACACATATATATATATATATATATATATATATATATATATATATATATGTCTGTACATTCTTTATTTCATATATTTATTTAGTTTAAGTCTGTGGATATATATCTATACACAAATATATATATATATATATATATATCCATATATAGATATACAAATAAACGTGTAGAAAACAGCATTCATTTGCTATGCTGTGAACGGATTACACACGCGCAGGCGCACTTGCATATCCTTATTGTGGGTTACATATGTTTACTAAGTCTTTGTGCTTAAATGGGCTTTATTAATTGTGGCGGTACCAGTAAAATATCTGTAATCTGGTTAACGGACATATGCAAAACACACGTTCACCTTTACATATTTAAATGTCTTTACAGCACAGATGCATTCATTACACTTTAAACTTATATGTGCTGTAGTCGTGGTTGACCCGGGACTGCATTCACGTTGGCAGGATGCTGTAACCACTATACTATTGGTGTTCTGACTCATTTATATTCATACCCATAGTACATAGCTACATTAACATACGCCTCACCACTTCACTTACAACACAGGCATCCATTCTCCTGCTGGGAAAAAACGCGGTACTGCATATTACACATTCCCTATTCCCTACTGCTCTGGACCCAAGCTGCATATTTAATCACTCCAAGGATATGCAGAACTCCAAGGCTTATAGTCCTGGCACATACAAGTCTTTGATTGTCAGGGTGTTCATGTGATGATCTGGATTTAGGTTTGTCCGCCTGGTGAACAGAACTGCCCTGACCGAGTTCAAATGTCAGACAAAGTACATAGAAAGAATTTGTCCATTTTATAGATTTTTACCTGTGTTTACAGACACAGGTGTTTCAGCACCTGTCAGCAGCTTTTTATGTTGGCAATACATAATATGGGTGGGGGTGGTTACAATACATAATCCACGGTAAGGGGTGTTCCCATTCACATTTGACTATTTCCTGTATGCATTCATACGAGGATTATTATTTTGGACATGAATTAACTACAGGTATGCAATACTACAGTAAACAAATGTGAAGGTTTGTTACTGTAAATATGTACGGACCTCTGTAATACATTGTTGTTTTCTGGCAAATCAGTAGCTAATCATTAAAGACTGAAGTCAGAACATAATGACAGACAGTTGAGTTTCAGACTTCATACTCTTCAGGAAATTAATGCCAATGTACAAACTGTTATTCTATCAACTTTCTAAGAGCAATCTTTACAAATTGTCCCTACTTTTGGGCCTTTGTCCCACTTTTATTCACAGCTTTGTCCAGATATCTTGCTCTCAGAGGTTGACAGGTATGGTCGGTCACACCTACACACACATTAATTGTCCCTCACACAGTAGAACAGGGTTATCCTGTTTACATCAGTGCCTTCATCACCCTTATACCATTAGCCACTATGCGAATGTGTGCAATATATTCTCCCGCTTATTTGTGTCGGGACACGTGTGTCACGGGTAGGTGTTTGATCCTGGGTAGTAGGTTATGCATGACGACTTAGGGCTGGACACTGTTGTTCACCTCTAATACACATTCCAACTTCTGTCCAGATATCTACAGGACTGGACTTTTTGTCTTCTGTTCTAATGTTTACACAGGTTATGTATCCCATGAGGGATATCCAAAAATTGGACCGATCCACAACAAGAGGAATACCGAACATCTTTTTGGAGTTACGAAAATGTGCTGAGGTCTTTACATGCAAGGGATACATAGTGTGCAATCCTGCAACCGCTTAGGGTGACACTACCTACTACATATGTGTAGTGGTCACTATGTGTAGCTGTGGCTGCACCAAACCAGTAGGCCAAGTACAGCTGGATTTGGTGGACGTTCAGGTACGGGACCAGGTTGTGTGATGTGGAGGGGATGCTGGGTAGTCCATTATGCATCCAGGTGTATTGCATTTGTTATGGCCAGTTCCATCCGGGTGTGTTGCATTTGTTATGACCAGTTCCATCAGGACCAATCTGTGGGTATGTGCCGGTGACATATCTATACATTTGTATCGCACATTTCAATATTCATATATTTGTGGGATTGTGTTCTACAGTATGGCCTGTCTGCTTGTATTGAAGCTGTTTATACATGTGTTTGTGTTTCTTTCAGCTTCACCCGCTGCTACCTCATACACCTCCGGTTCACCTATTCTGCATATGACACAGTATCGCCTTAGAGAATTGTACCATTACCCATCCACCCCACACACACAGATTCCTCACACCCCATACATCACTGCTTTGGTTGTTGGCCCATGACATGGCCAGAGTAACACACTGAATACCCTACATATGTCAGGTACCTGTATGGTTGTGTGGACTACCCTGCCATGTTTGCTTTCCACATGCTATACCTCACGCACATAGGTACACACCCATACTTAACTTTCATTACATGGTTGGTATACCCGGGTACTACCCGTTCGACTGTGACACATCCTGACAAGTTTGGCTTGTACCGCTGACTTCCGGATTTTGGCAGCCTGTTGTACTCATTGGTTGGATGCCACCTTTTCCTATGTCCAGAATGGGATATATTCCATACACATATCTGACTGTAGTGGACAGCACCTCCCCACAGTCGACGGTAGGGTTCCCACCTTTTCAATTGGCCAAAGTGGGACATTTTTGGTACAAACGTCACATTTTACAGGCCGACACATACCCACGGTCAGTACACAGGATAGAACTTAAGATTCTTGCCTATATAAATGCTTATTATTGTAGCATTTTAGTTGCTTATTCTGTTTCTTATAACATTTATGTAATTTAGATACAGAAAACCTGTTTAATGCAACTATTACATAACATTTAGGGAATAATTTTGTCCTATAATCTCAGGACATTTGCCATTTTTACAAGTTTTTGTCAGGACACAACTGCCCAAAGAGGGACTGTCGCTTACAAAGTGGGACAGGTGGTAATCCTAGTCGATGGTACAGATAATACTGTTTCTTTCGGCCTACATGTGTCCTTATTGTTGTACCTGTTTATATGCGCCTTCTGTTTCGTTTATATGCTTATTCTATTTCCTATCACATTTGGTATGTGAAATACGGACATACCTTTTGTATGTGACTATTACATGCCTTGTGGGATATGTTTCAGACATACGGTCGCTAGATATCTACATTTCTCGTGTATTTTGTTATGGACACATCTGCCCAGCTGTGTACCCTCTCTCACATTATGGGTCAGCTGGTGACCCTCACCATTGGGCTGGACGTACCTACTGGTGGCTCGCTAACATATGATGCATTTCACTTCCACTTGGTATGGCTATCTACACTGCGTTGGACTATGGCCACACTGTCTTCCATGTCATTTGTTCACGGGATAGAGACCCGTTATTCCCTACTGTGCATTTGTGTTTGCTTCTTCACTTTGTGTTCGCAGGCACTTTCTTGCATGCTTTGCATACTTTTCAGTATCCACGGACACTGACAGATGTGATTACTATCTTGTAACTTGTTATATGCAAGCATTTTAGGTTGCACGTCGACAGCTGCCATTTCCACGCCTCCATGCGGCACTTCGACACGCCCTATGCACTCGCACTCCTTTCCTGTGCACGTGGCTGTGTCAGCAGCACACCTTCATTAATATGCATTTGGTGCCTCTACGCCATCTTCACGCCACACTGTCGGTGCAAGCCTACCGCCATACTTGCGCTGAGCTTCATGAATCTGGGAGGTTGTCCATATACAGCTTCTTATACGTTAATATGATGCAGAGAAGTTTGGAAATAGAATAAATAAGGAACTTCTGGGCCTTCTCATTTGCTTAAGGCATCTAGAAAGGTATACCCTGAACAGATTTTTGTACCGATGATATGTGATGGGTAATTCCAATCCTGAAAACACAGTTTCACTTTAGTATGGACACTAACATAGTTTACCATATTGAAACCCTACATTTCTACATATTTTAGAAACGGGCTAAGATACCTGGAAAAACATACATCAGATAGCTCTAAAGAATGACTTAATTTAGGTCTTCTTTGTTACTGGATCTCAATGCACAGTTAGTCAAAGAGAAAATGGAATTACTGGTGTGATGCCCATTTCAAAACCATGCTGTTGATCACAAACAGGCCATAATAGGAAAGATGTTCCTTAGTCTTTGTGGTGTGCATTTTAAAAGAGGACAGAAGAGTGATACTTGTATAAATTGCAACCTCTTTTTAAGACAATGATATAAAGTTTGTTGTATTTCACTGATTTGGAAAGTACATGTAAAATATTTATGAATTAATAAAATGTTTATATGAAACATTTATAGACATATCACAAGCTTGAGTGAAGTTGGGAAAAGGTTGTCTGCTTTCACTTAGATGTAGTGTGGTACCTCCCACAGGTATTTGTTCATTTTAGATCGTGAAATGCTGTTAGTTGGAAAATAAGCAGCAAATTCAGACAGGATTTCTACTTTGTTCTCTATGCATTTTGAAATCATCCAAAAGATCAAAAACCTCTGGAAGTAAAATTATGATAAATATATATATATATATATATATATATATAGAAAGAGAGAGAGAGAGAGAGTAGCAGTCTTACGTGTGAACACTCAGAAGGGTGAATTCTTTTTTTTCCCCTTGTTTTTCAGCCTGACACTGCTTTGAAATTTTGCCCATTCCCAGCTGGTGTGCAATCTCAGAGTTTCTATATATAATTATTTTATAAAGTGCTTGCTCCTCAAAAAAATTGTGTTTATTTATTTATTCCGTTTTTAAACATTTTAGATTCTCTCTAAAACAAATGCTCTTTTTGTGTTTGCTCTTTTGAGCATGATAATTGAAGATATATATATATATATATATATATATATATATATATATATATATATATATATATATATATATTTATATATATATATATATATATATATATATATATATATATCTGTACATAATATATGTTTTTCTGTTGTTTAACTGTGTCTGTGTAGGCAATAGTAGAGATACAAATTGATAAGCCTATGTGTTTTTCCATATCCATTAATGATGAAGGACAATTTATATTGTCATCGCCTCCTACACAAACAATCCCTAGCATTTAATAAAATCTGTGTAGACACCATTTAGAGCCTACATGGAATGTATCTGTGTAAACTGCCATGGATCCCACTCAGCAGCACACCATGCATATTAATGACAGCGTGCTGCCGAGGGAGAGAACAGGAACAGGGACATTGAATCCATGTAGGGAGAAGTGTAGAGGCTACCCTTGATTGTGGATACATACATGGTAATGATCCCTGTACTGCTCCCCACTGCTGTTGAAATGCTGTCAATTGTGTAATATTTTATTTTATTTTTTTTTTTCACTTTTTGTATGTTTGCGTGGGGCAGCATGGAGTGCAGCAATGCCAAAGCTATGCTCACATATAGACAGCTGACACCTGCCAGCCATCTATAAATCAAAATCGGATGTCATTAATTATCATAATTACATATTTTTCTTATTTTAAGTTTTTTTTTTTTTAATTGCTGTTTGCAGGGTGCAGAGCGCAGCAGAGCTGAGTGGTGCTCATACATACATAGCCAACAGTTGCTAGACATCTAAAAATAGAAACTCGATGTAATTAGCTATTTATGTCTGGGCCTATTTAAGTGCAATGCTAACAGGTAGCCCAGTAGTATATACTGACTGTTATGTTATGTTATTTACTATTGTATTACACATAATATACATTAATATGTATTTGAATTAATTAAAATGATCTTCCATTCTGTTAATACTAACAATGGTTTGGTTATTACTAACAGTAACTTATTGCAATACCTCATTTACCAAAGCATGTCAAGGTGAGCTGGTTCTGGCTGATCTGCCTACTTTGTTCAACCGGCTGTCGCACCAGATCCCAGCACATGTGGAACGCATACCAGTGGTGTCTCCTCTACTGCTCCTGCACTACCTGTGGTGTTGAGTAGTATCGTCCTACATGATGGGGCCTGGCCCCGCTCTGGGAGCGGTGGTGGAGGGGGTGTTGTCACCCAGGAAGAGCTGCTGGTCTTGGTGCAGAGGATAGTCTACAGTGGGTTTGACCTCTGGCTGCACCAGATTGAGGGCATGCTGGCCGACTTAGTGGGGCAGCCTTGCCCTAGTGCTCAGCCTCCAGCAATGCCACCCCCAGGGCAGTGAAGGAGCAGTGCCAACAATCCCATGGGTGGAGATGCGAGTCATGCTGCTACCGTCTGGAGACATATGGGACTTGGAATCCGCAATACCCTCTATATCCAAGGTGTTTATTCCCCTCATGTGTCACACACCACCCCTGTATGCTGTCTTGTCTGTCTTATCTGTCTGCAAATGCCTCCTCACCTCCCCAGCTTATCTCTCTCAAATGTACCTATGTCTGATCCTTCCCCAACATTCTACTCTCACCTTAAAAAAAAAAGGGGGGCACCAGTCCGAAAAAAAATATTGTCCCATATATAGCACTCCATTTCACACATGTATCCACTGGACACATATAATTTGGTTCAATGGGCTTGACAAAGCAGTTATGTTGTCCTGACCCCTCTCTCTCTGAGGTTGAGAGTTCAAAGTCATGTACAAATTCTGTCAAAGTGCACAGTTGTTGCTGTACAAGAACTGGATAGGTATGGTTCTTTCCTACATCCTTCCTGCACATCCATACCTTCCGTTTACTATGTTTTTCCCCTGCTTGCACCCCATTTCATCACTTTCCTCTCTTCCCATTTTTCTTTTCTTTATATTTTTCAGTGAGATGCTCTGTCACACAGCTTTGCTAAGCTCAGCTAAATAGAGCTATATTGAATATATGTGTTTTTAAACTTGTAGTACACACTTATAAAATAAACACCTGCCCTATATATCAAACCAAAGACCATCACACCTGCAGGCCACTGCATTAACCTGCCACACCACGCAACTCTTAATTAAAACAGGTGGTTTAAAAAAAACATAATAATTGCCAGTTACAGTCATTAAATGTGTTTCAGCAGAGTGTGTCGTGCCGCACCACACAAACTTGATTAAATAGTAATGGAAAAAATGTGAATGCACCTTAGACTCTGATGCAATAGTACACCACTAGAAAGCCAAAGACATAATAATGGATGTAAGTGAGGCCTCTGATTGCAGGTAAATGTGCCCTTCAGCAGCAACATGCTGGAAGACACCTGCTAAGGCATTAATGGCAAAATACATGTTCAACTGGGACTTTGGAGCGCACACAGATCCATATAAAGCCATGCACGTACTGATGGATGTAGAAACTGTATCTCACTGCCTGCATGTGTGCATGGATTCACTTCAGAATCTCGAACTTCTAAAATCTCGAACTTCATATGGTTGAGACCATATGATCGAGGTTTCAGAAGCTTGAAATTCTGAAACAAATCCAAAAAAAAAAAAAAAAAAAAACCAACAAATAAAATGTTTCTGCAGGGGGGCGAACCCCCTGCAATCCCCACATGGGGGGATGCTTCCTCCCATACCCCCACTACTTAAATATACCAACTCTGAGATCACACTACAGCGAGGAAAAGGGAAATCTCCCGTTCCATGTTGTATGCAGATGTCCGTACAGAATTTTGAGCTTCTGAAACCTCGATCATATGGTCTTGACCATATGAGGTTCGAGATTTCAGAAATTTGACATTCTGAAGGGAATCCATGTGCACATATATCTTGCAAATAGTCTTACTTTAGCATTGGCTCAGTATCTCAGTCTCTTAATCGCCTTGCAAACAGTACATTTTGCCACACATAGTCTGGGTTCAAATCCACTGGTGTGTATAAGTAAATGTACAGTATTTTGAAGGCAGCAATTAATGACTGAGTCATGCAGTTTTTATACACACATATTCATTCAAATGACATGTCTGCTTTTCACTGATGAAACTCACAGGCCTGCAGGTGAGAACACATTTCACATATCCCTATAGCAAAACCTATATGTGCACAAAATGTCACGTTATGCATTAATATGCATTCACAGAGAATGTCAACACAGGAATTGCAAATGAGGGCCATTAATATCACAGTGCACCACACAATCCTTCCAATGTTACTGTGCAGATTATCACAGCTGCACAGCTAACATACACATTGGAAGTCCTTACTGTTACAAGGCCTGTCCTCATACATGTTGCAAATTACTACCAGACTGTAACAGATGGCCTGGCAGTTGCCCAAATGATGCACATATTCTTATATTTAAACCCCATCTTACGCAAAGACACACCAAACATGTTGCCAAGTACTCTGTTACTGATACCAGTAACTAACATACTTAGCTTAAACACATGCCTTAATTGGAGTGGAAAGGGTAGCCTCACTTTGGCTCTGCCTCTACAACAAGGGTGACGCAGCTCCCACAGTTACATCTACAGCTTGTTATCCTCCAAAGTGTTCACATTCTGCCTATGTCTATTACCTGCAGCAGCTGCTGCAGCCTGTAGCACGCACATCTCTATGCAAAGGTTTCTGCTACAGACCTATCCTTTGTGATGACGTAGTCTCCTCACCCCAGCAATGTCCAGCACAACATATCAGAAAGGGGCCCTAATCTACATGAAGGCCTTATATATTGTGCAGTGTTTGAAAGTCATTGGTTTATGATAGTGCAAATCAGGTTGGCTGCAATTAGCATTTCAGAACCACAGACTGGTTTAGAGGCAGTCACCTGCTGATGAAAAGTATGTTTAAAAGGCAAGCAGATGGCTATGGGGAACCATTCTGTCTGAGACTTTCTTCACACAGAGCATGCCTTTGTGAAGACTTTATTGTCCCACATATCAACAGAGGAGTACTGCACTCCATCAGATATGTAACTGATTTTGTGTACAACAGAATGCAGATGGGTGAACAGACCTACAAGGAATAAGGATTACAGCATTAAGCCTGTCTTAGACTTATGATAATGACATGTCTTCGATCTCCTGCTATCTTACACCTACACAGGGCATAAAATACTTAAAGGGTGCATTGTCATTTGTCATTGTGGAACATTGGTCTTGTTGCTCTGTTCCTTTATAGTGGTTGTAATAGCACACTTCTGTTTGTGTGGCACTGTTCATATGACATATTATTAGGGGGTTGCCCAAAGTGGACATGCCACAGTAGACTTGAGTGTTGGATGTATGATCATACAGCAGTGTCTCTCATGCCACATATGGGAATACTGACTATTGCTACTATCCCAGTTGTGTCCACACAGTAAGTATGTTTGCACACTGTGGAGTATGACATGTGTGAGCAAGCAGTGTATAGTGCCAGACATTTTGTCCTTGCTGTACCTCTACATAGTGTACTTCAAAGTATGTGATAATATAAGGTGTTCCCCTTTTGTTGTCTTTCAGAAATCATGTACTCCGGATGGCATGTACCCTTCACTGATGTGGAAAATGAAATTATACTGGATGGACAAAGACAACATCATCACATCCTACTGTCCAGGGGTAGGCAAAACAGGGAATAGCAGGGTGCATTGTGGGCAGACCTTGCCTGTGATGTGATTGGCATGGGCCATCAAGGTAGGACATATGAGCAGGTTCAACAATTGGCTAAGCTTCTGGTATCATTCAAAGGGGATTCAGTATCTGTCTGCCTGGGATGACATGATCAACAGACAGCGATGCTTTGACAGAGATGGTCTGCACCTGTCACCCCTGGGATTCAGGATGCTGGCTAAGACTCTTGCGACCCATATAGTGTCTTTTTTAGGCAAAGTTCAAAGGACAAAACCACCACCATAACAGGTACAAGCATGCAAAATTTGAAGGTAATGCTACTCAATGCTAGAAGTCTAAACCTCAAAATGCACTCTCTCGAGGCACTCCTAAAAATGGAGAACATCGATATCTGTGCAGTAACTGAGACCTAGTTCAAGGCTCTAGAGAGTACCCCTGGAATACCAGGGTACAACTCTTACCACACGTTTTGGCCACCAAACCAGGACTAAAACACTAAAGGTGGAGGAGTGTCCATATTCACCAAGGATATTCACACCACCAGACTAGTTGCCCAACACAATGCATCTGAAATTCTACAGGTGCAACCAACACTAGTTAAGACTGCAATCCAAATTGTAGCTTGCTACAGATCCCCCACCATGCCCCAAGATTCTCACTACACCTTTCTAAACATACTGGAAAATATTAAGATACAACCAAACACCCTAATACTGGGTGATTTCAAATACCCTGCCATTAACTGGGAAAACTACTCATGTACCAACACCTTTCCGCAACGGTTCTTGGAATTCATAAATTCCAAAGCCCTTGATCAACTAATCCATAGTCTCACCAGGGGCTCCATATCCTAGACCTGGTCATTACCAACATGGGAAACTGATGCTCCACACCTATGGTCACCCCCTCGTTGGTCAAGTCTGACCATAAGCTAATCACCCTTGACATCCAAATCCCTCACCCACCCCCCCAGTAAGGAAACCTCCATAAAAAACTTTTCCAAAGCCAACTTCATGCAACTCAAGTCAGAAGTGACAAACTTCATGACACCCATACAGATGGGAACTGAAAGTTTGACCACTGAAGCCTACACTAAGGCACTATATGAGCACATCCACTCGTGCATGAATCGTGCCTTCCCACATAGAATCAAGATGCTCTCCTACAAAAAAAGAAACCCAAATTGATGGTCTCCTGCCATAAACAAATTTTACAACAAAGGGAAGAAACTGTTGTAGAAAAGAGGAAAATCCCAGGATGCAAAAAACTCCCTTACCAGCCTCAGTAAGAAGCTGAAATCCCCCATAAAATCCTTTATAGCTAGTTACAAAAATAAAATTGCCAAAGATTCCAAAGACAACCACAAGGCATTCTATAGCTATGTCAAGAATCTAAATGGGAATGATCAGATCTGCTCTGAGCTACAACAGAATGGCATTAAATATACTGATCCCAAAGATATTGCCAGTATCCTGGCAGACCGATTCGGTGCCAACCTCCCCCCCCCCTAAAGGGCCCATCTCAATACCGAAAGATTGCCAAATTCCAGTAATAATGGCCACACAGGTAAAAAACACACTCTCCAAAGCTAAGAAAACAGCACCCATGGGACCAGACAACATCCTGGGCTGTGTGCTACATGAACTACAAAATGAACTGGCACCTCACCTAAGTGTCATGTTTAATCATAGCCTCACCTCAGGCTTTGTGTGGTGCACAGCAGCAGTTATCCCACTCCACAAGGGGGGATCCACCTTGGATCCTGGGAACTACCACCCCATTAGTCTGATGAGCCTGATCTGCAAGGCAATGGAACATATTATCATGGAACTTATAAACAAAGACATTGGCAACTTTCAAACACTGGACCCCACCCAGTTTGGATTCGTGAAGGGCCAATCTTGTCTGCTGAACCTGATTGACTTCTTCAAATCAGTCTCCAGAGCTGTCAATAAGGGTAAGGCGGTCCACACAACTTATCTGGACCTCGCCAAGGCCTTCAACACCATCTCTCACTCTAGAATCATAGATAAACTTACTAAGCTGGACATTAATCCCTACATCACTCGATGGGTTGCCAACTGGCTTACTGACAGAATCTACACTGTAAAAGTAGCTGACTCCAAATCCAGCTCCAGACAAGTGATAAGTGGAGTACCTCAGGGTTCAGTCCTGGGACCGCTCTTGCTTGGCATCTACTTCTCTGAAGTACAGGCCAACACTAAGGGACTCTGGCTAACAAAGTTCACATATAAGTGCAGACTGGGAGCCATTATTGAATCCCCAAATGATGTGGATATTCTACAAAAGGGCCTTACAGAAACAGATGCTTGGTGCCAGAGCCATGGGCTCAAGCTCAATGCCAAGAAATGTATAGTTATCCCCTTTGGGAAAAAACATGTACATATGAATTACCACATAGGTGGCAGTATACTAAACACTGAAATGGACAGAGGTGGATAGTGGTCTCACCTTCAATAACCACATTTCCACAATAGTCAGGAAATCCTTCTATGTGGCACACCTCATCACTAAGGGCTTTTTCATCAGGAAAAGGAGGTCATTTTCCCACTGTACTCATCCCTCATTAGACCCATTATAGAATACAATGCCCCATTTGGTATGTACCTCTCAAGACATGTGCGACAACTGGAAAGGCTGTAGAAATAACTCAATAAAAGAATCATAAGTCTAAAGCAGATACCCTATGCTGACCTGTCTAAAAAACTGCAGCTATACTCTTGATGCATATCGTCTACTCAGAGGCGATCTCTGCTTAACATACAAGGCCATGTCAAACACAGAGCTGTTGGACATGCTACACTTAAAGAAATCCCAATCCCTCAGAGCCACCTGCTCCAGGGATCTAAACCTTGTCATCACAATGAACAAAACATGCTGGAGGGATAGGTTCCTGACCCAGAGACTCCCCAGACTCTGAAATAGACTGCCCATACATGTCAAGCAGAGCACCTCTTTGGCCCTCTTCAAAAAGAACCTTGACGATTGGATGGGAGATAGGAAATTCACCCTGGGGATCACGTCAGTTGCCCTGCTAGACAGGGGTCCAGGGAAGTAAATATTGTGGGAAGAAATATCCAGGGAATTGTTATGGTTAGGCTTGTATAGGCCCTAGGGCCGATAGTCTAGTACCAACCTATGAACGGACATGGTCAATGCTGCATGAAGAAAGGCAGCAGATGTAGCCAGGGATCGTGCCATCACTGGTGGATGGCCTGTAGTGAACAACCACTTTTGGCCACTGAGGAATTCATGGTAAACCTAGGAACATATGACAGCTCCCAGGTATCTATCACACCATACATCATGGAAGTGGGTGCCACAGTTTCCAAAGCAGAGGAGCATGCAGGTAAGCTTACTTTTATCAGCATTGTAATACTGTAGCTAGCAGTCAGCGTGTCAGGCTGTACATACTTTTATGTGGGTGTCTGGTCTTTGTTCTTTGAGGGGAGGGTTTAACCTCATTTGTACTCTCATACTCAAAATGTGACCAATACAACAAGTAACACAGTAGCTACTGTAAATGTGAGATATATGGACATATTTCCTTGTTGTGCTGAAGCATGCATTGGTACTGACATTACCTCACCCTCAACTTTTCACAGGTCCATCAGGTATTTGCCAAGGCTGTGGTCCTGCTCCTGGTAAGCATGACACTGTTTTCTTAAGGAACATTTATATTCTATTAAAGTTAAGGGACAGAATAATGTTCTATTTAAACATACTTTCATGTGTAAACAGAGTAGAATGCGTTTATTTTCTAGACTGGAACAGGAACCTAAGGATCTTAGATGGGGTAATCACAAGAGTGTAGTTGAACAAAATGAAACACTTTGGCAGCGACAGTTAAGAGCAGATAAGCCTCCTGGTTTAAATGAGGTAATTAGTCTAAAATGCCTTTTAAAACACACAAGGTTTAAAGAAAAATAAATTAGGCAGTGAAACACATATTTCAATATATGTGTTAAGATAGGTATACTTGTTTTTTATTTGTTGTTTTTTCAAGTATAGTTTCACATTGATTAATTAAAAAATAAATTATACTGGTCAAGTTTTACTTGATTTACTTGAAGTGATTTTTATAAAGGTCTCAAGCTGAGTGTGTATTTTTTTCTGAGGAAGTCTTTTTTGGACAAAAATGGAGAAGAACAATATTTGACTGCTAATCCAGTTGTGGGTCTTTGTTAGTATGAGTATTGGTGGATTTTTTATACACAATAGTGCAGGTATTCATGTACTACTTTTTCCTTTATTCTCACACGTGGCTGGGGGGGGAGGTTGGTGTCTGTCCCCTACACAACCTGATGTCAGTGTCTCTTCAGAATCTAATGAGGATGGTGGCCACAATGAGGCACAGATGTGGATGTTGGGGGCTGAATCTGTCCCAGAGGTAGACATTCCTCTTCTGCCTCCATTGTCACTGCACTAAGTCAGTATGCCAATACTTACCCAGTCCCTGGAGGCCACAGATGTTATACAGTCAGAGGGTGGGTACATTGAACAGGAAAGTGTGGGAACTATGACTCCAGTGAGTGTAGACAATGGCCATAGCTCGAGAGCTGGTGAGATCCCACACAGGTGGATTGACAGGGATGTTTGTAGGAGGCCTGCTGTCCGTCCACCAGCTGTTGCAGTTGCTACATCACAGGTCACTCGACACATGATTCGGGTCATCATGGAGGCACATGTACATTCTGAATAGAACACCAGACATATGCTTAAGGATATGGATGCAGCACGGTCTGACATTCATGACTGCTTCCACTGCACTGGCAACACCCTGGATCAGTTGAGTGATGCAGTGGAGAGAAGGTGGGCTGAGACAGTGTCTGTCTTGGACTGCACATTGTCTGTGCTGGAATGTGTGGTTGGAGTTGTGGATGTTGGTCAGCAACCCCATCTGCTGAGAGTCCATGTGGCGGTACACACTCACGCTATCGTAATGGCAGTACATCCAGTGCTACAGAGGAGAGTGTGCTATCCACACCATGACATGGCAGGCCATGGGATCATAGTCCTGGGGGTTCCTGTGGGGGACACGGTCCCAGCAGACAGCAGTTACAGTCAGGTACTAGCACAGCTTCTATCCTTGGGCACGAAGGTGCCAGCGCTACTCCTGGCAGGGCCAGTTCCCATGCTCGGGGCCAGAGACAGTCAACTGTCAACTCTACCATGTACAGTCCAAAGCTGTCCAACACACACGCATACAGGGCTAGCATTGAGCTTGACTATGTACAAGCACACACTCACACACACACACACCACTGTCAAATGCAGGACACAGAACATTTCCATGGTCCATCTAACCTGTTTTCCTTCCTGACTCACACACATGCTGTCAACCTTTTGGGTCAGCCTAAGCCTCATGCTCCCCCACACAGCACCCTGTCCAAGTGATGATAACTGTACCACATCCCTGTCATCCTCACCATTGATTCAGGGAAATGAAGCTGAGTCTGATGCACAGGGTGACTATATTAATGAACAGATACTTATGTAATGCAGTGTTGCTTTGTCATGCTACATGTAGTGGTTAATGGCAGATACTGTATGGTGACATTTGTCATGAGTAGGCCACATACTTTTTTGTACCTTGTGCTGTATGATGTTGCAATGGCTGTATAGTTGTATAGTTACACAGTGACAGGACTGTGATGGACCTGTTTCTGTTTCTGTTATAGGAGTCCGTTGGGATTACCCATGGATGCACAGCAGCAATATCAGGATGGCATGTCAGCACAGCACAAATATGTCTTCAGCAAGGTACAGCACTATAAGTGCCTGGCTCCATAGGTTCATATGTGTATAACAGGCCAAAAAGGACAATGGTGACATTCACCATACTTGTGCATCCCAAATCTGTGAACAGGTCTGCTACCCTTAATAAATGTCACCAGGGTTTTGGGAACACACACATCTACAAGCTGTCCTGATGAAGATGGCCTATCTACAAATATCCTGTGTCCAGTACAGACAGTTGCCCAACACCAGTTATGATTGGCGTGTTCTAAATCCCATTTTGTAACCTGCACATGCTGTGTCACAGCAGATGTGTGCTTTACATGCATGGGGGCCCTGTTTCATGTAGGGCATACTGCCTATGTTGCATACCTGTCTCACCAGCATGTGCTATGTATACCCCAGAGATGTTATAGGCATGTAGAAAATGTGAGACATGTATTAGTCCTGTCATGGATACACAGGAGGTACACAGTGAGATCCAATGCCTTCCTGTATGGAGCCATACACATCCCCTCCAAAACACTTAGTGACAGAATGCACATGTATGGTCATGACATGGACTCCATAGGACATGCTATCTACACTGTGTATCAGAGTACCATGGGACCTGTGTGGTTGCTACAGGTGTACAATATGCCTGTGTAGTGACATAGCAAGGGTTCCATTGCACACAATGATAGATGTGATGACTGCACCAGTCAGTATAGCAGTGACAGTCTGGGATGTACATCCCAAACCTGTCAGTATAGGTTGTACAACTGTGTATGCATCCCCACATCTTACTGACCAGTGAGGATCAAAGGTTACATTATTGTTCTGTGTCCATAACCCCATGTGTAATGGCTCAACTATGTGCAGTGTGCAGATACTATAGTAATTTGCAGTGGTGGATGATTTCCCACAGGATAGTGTTGTGCAGTTGTTGGCAGTTAGTTTTGTCAATGGCTCAGAGGACAACTGACTGTGTCTTATGCCATCCTAGATAACTGTTGTTTCTGTGTGGGATTCTGTGACAGCTCCCAATATGCACTCACATGCTAATGTATTTAGTCAGAGGTCACTGACAGTGGCTGTCACTGCAGATAGGGAGTAGGTAGACAGGGCACACCAATAATGGAGGATGGTGAACTACATTGGTGACTGGTATCATTGCAGCATAGGTCTCCAAATGCTATCTTCCCAGAGTATTACTGTCAGACACTTGCCTATCCACCAGCTGACATAATACTCTGTACATGACATACACAGTTTTCCACAAGGCCTGATGGCTTAATATTGTCATACACCTTGTCAGGCCACCGTTGGTGGCGTGAGACATATGTCGGACATCCATTGCATAGTGTAACAGTCAATGGGCTCCTCCAGTTACAGTCGGTAGGCATGATCTGGCCTGGTGCAAAACTAACAGTCTTTGGTCCAGTGTCAGTAGGTGCATGACAAAATAAGTGCCCATGGCTAGGCTTGTAAGGGCCTCAGGGCCAATAACCTAGTAACGTCCTATGATCCTATTTATTAACTCCTATCCTGGCATTTCAGGTGACATGGCTCAGAGATCTGGGGACACCGCATGGCACTACATGCTAGTTGTCCTCTGTGCAAGTATTGCAGTTACTTCCAGCATGTTGCATGAAGACAGTCATGCAAGGTGTCTGTACAGAGCACAGACAAACACATTAGGGAAGTGTAATATGTACACACTGTGTCACTTAGTCATGCTGTGGCTGCCCAAAGGATGGTCCAGGGCCTTACTACAATGCCCTGCAGCACTGCTGTGACATTCCCACACAGGGAATCAACATAGTGCATCATGTGTTTACCAATATGGGTTACCAGTACAGCCCCCTCAATTTGAGGTCTTCCCTGGTGTGATCTGGCCACAGATCAGTCTCCTTAGACCTACCAGCACATGCCCTCCTTGCAGATAATACAGATATATATGTCAAGACAGCCATTTATTACCTTCTGCGGGATGGTTGACATAGCATTACTGCACCTCCCCCTTCAGATGGGGCAGGCAGGTATGCAGAGCTCTGCACCCAGGCTCAGCAGACCTGACTGGTGGACAACTACCATTAGCAGGCTGTACGCTAACAGCTGGACAGTGCTGTGTGACAGTTGGGGTGAGCGTGCTTCCCCCTAACATGGAGGCACTACATCCTCAGCTAATAGAAGCAAATAGTGTTGTTCTGATGTTGTGTAGACACAGTAATTGACAAAAGTAGTCACCCACACAAAGGAGAACCACAACACACAGTGTAGTTAAATGTGTGACCTCAAAGGACAGGCCCAGATTGTCGGTGACCTCATACGTCATGATGCCACATATCATTAGTAGAGAACTCATACTTAACCTGTAGCCCCACACTGCATCAACTACACTCCCTTGTCCCCACCACATGTGACACATGCCATTCCTACAACCTGTCGCATAGCGTCCATATATACAGAGCATTTCATAACTGGGGTCTCATTGGAAGTTATACAGAATCTATTGCACATGATAACATTCCAGGCTGCATCCCACATGTGATCTGACAAGGATGACTAACACCATTGGGAAACCCTTGCAATCATACTGACACTACTGTCTGCACACCCACTGAGTGGACAATGGCAACTGTTCTACCCTTGCACAGAGATGGCACATCCACTGATCAACATAACTATACACCTATTTGTCTGAGTATCCATATCTGTATGCCTAGAGGAGCAATCGTCACGGAGTTGATCAGCACACATATATGTGTTCTACACACAGTTGACTGTACACAGTTTGGATATGTGATGGGGGGAGCATGACTGTTATAGTCACCATGGACCTGGGTAAAGGCACATCAGGGCATACAACCCCCTAGACTGAGCCAAGCTGTATGACTATATCCCTCCATCAGGCAACGATTACAAAGCACCCAATTAGGCATCCATGATACTGTCATTGTAGGGGTCACTGAGTGACCCATTGCTGGAATGCATATGCAACATAAAGACATCCTCCTCCAATAGCTGACCTATAAGCAGCAGTACTCACCAGGGTGCAGTCCTGGGTCCTCTACTGCTTGAAACCCATTCAACCACAATACATGCGACTACTGACTGAGTGTGGCTAGCAATGTTGACTGATGCCTGCAAATTGTGAGTAGTCATAGAGTTTCTGTAGTATGTTGATATCCTACAAGAGGGTATTGTGAACACATGCCCGTTGACATACTAATGGCCATAAACTCCAAGCAAGTATATATGTAGCATCATTTCCATCAGTTAGACCTATGTACCTGATAAGTAGCACATCAGCCGCAACATGGGATGTACATACTCAGGGGTGAACAAACTGGGCACACAGATCTGATCACACATGTTTACACCTAATGTGCCTCAGATCACCATGTCTCTACAGTGGCATAACAGGAATCATTTGGTATAGCTGAGGCCACAGTCACCTGTAGGTTATATACTCATAACCTCCAAGTACTCTTCCCTCAACATTCCAATATTTGAGTGCAATGGCATTTAAGTGATGTACCTTTACAAGCAGTATTGGCAGTTGCACACAATAGTATAGTCCCTCACAAGGACACTTTACATCTTCAGTATGTGTTCAATGGGGATCATCTGCAATGAATGTCATTGTCACCTATGGCATATAGAGTACTCAGAGGTGATCTGTGCCTTGCATATGGGTCAATGTGTAACCCTGCTTGATTACATATGCTGCTAATCTGTAGGAGGTATAGTAGATGGATAACTCACTGTAAGGACATTAACCCTCTATGTGACATTAGTACTAAATGCTTGTGGGAGAGATTTGTCTGACAGATATAAACACAGCCTTGAAATAGAACCCTGCCTAATGGCACACCAAGCACCTCAGTGCACCTCAGCACATGCCATCTGTCTGATTGGCTGGGTGATAATTGTCTCAACACAGGGCTTCTGCCTGTGTCCCTCTTGCACTGGGGCAATATGTGCTGATCATGTAACTATGATTATAAAAATGCCTGTGATTGTGAGGGCTGTATGGCCATTATGCTAGTGAAGTTCAAACATCCTATGGTTCCATAACATGATGTAAAATACTCTAACAGGCTCACACACAAACATAGCTACATTGCGGCTAGCATTACTTCCAATCACTGCTTACAGGACATGCCAAGGCACACACACAGTGCAATTTGCTATATGTAGATCAAAACACTTATCTATGTAATGATATACACTACAGATCACAGTACATGATGCCTGCAACACACATCATGTGTGCTAGTACTATCATTTGAGGACATATACTTGATGACATTAGCAGGCCTTGTTGTGGTCAGTCCTTTGGGGGCCCATATCACATGTTACAAATAAAATACTACAAAACCCTACCCGTTTTTATTTATGCCATCTGGACATACACACACCAAGTAGCCTGCAGGGAGATTAGAACCCCTACTTATTTAGTCTTAGACACTACAGATCACAGTATTTATCACATGCACCAGAGCTTAAGTCTGATGCTGTATTGTCAGGTGGTAGTCTTAAGGTGGATGACATCGTCAGACCTTGTAGAAGACGGCAGTTTGGAGGTCAGCAGTAAGTTACAGGGCAAAAAAGTTTATAACCATTGCAGGTGGATAGCCCATGAGGGCATGTCAGTTGTTCTACAGGGGGATATACACACACACAGGCATGCACCAAGTAGCCTGCAGTGAGATTAGAACTCCTACCTCTCTAGTCTTATTCATTATAGAGCGCAATACTTATCACACTCACCACATGTTGAGTCTGTTGTATGCATGATTGCAGGCACAGTACTCATGCATTACACATACAAGACTTGTGTTGAACAGCATTTGTGGCCTGCAGTGTGATATTGCTTCATACTGTTATCTGCATCTAGTATCCTAGCAGTGGGATAACTGTTATTATCCTAGCTATGTGTGTACAGTTACCAGTATAGTCAAATGTGGCTGCTTGTAGTTAGATAGGCAAACCTGTGGGCAGAAAAATGTGCCCTGTCCATGTGTGCATTGGCAACATTATACATTACTCCTCCTGTTTACCTGCGTCTCTGTACATGGTGACATCCAGCAGGCACAGAGATCTGCAAGTAAGTGGATTATGTACTGTTGCACCCATAGTTTGGATCCTTTGAGCAACAGTATGGATGTGTGATAGTGCAGATTTCGTCACCATTATTGGGGCACGTAACAAAATACTGACATCCACACACATACTTATATAATTAACAGGGATGTATATATAAACATAGCTGTGTGTGTGTGTGTATGATATGTATATCTGTCATGTAGATATATGGGTGGAGTCTATGTATCACTGTGATATATATATAGCTATATATATCGGTATGTATCTGTTTGACACTACATAGCAATAGATATGCTATGTATATGAGAGAAAGATAGTGACAGACGGATATGTATATGTCTGTATCTATAGACATATGTATATATAACAGGTTATTCTGATGACAGGACAACAGAATTGCATTCATTTTAACTAAGTGTTTGGGCATGCTCAGTGGGACAGTCAGTACTTATACAGTGACTCCAGGCCACACCTACCTGTACTCCAGTCCAGGACGTTGTGTGTTACAGACCATACCTCTCAACTGTCCAGCATTTTGCAGAATGTTTTGGCTCATAATTTCAGTCTGTTCCTTATAAAATGTGTGGTTTTCTGGCAATTCACTTGGATGAACTGAGGACTGAATTCACTAAATAATGATATACATTTGAGTTTCTAACTTCAAATCCTTCAGTAAAATGTCTGTTGAAACAAACTGTGCTATTCTAGCAATTTTCAAAGTTTATGAGAGCATTATTTAAAATATTCCTCTATTTGTGGACCTTTGTCCCCATTTTGTCAATCTTTGTCCAGATTTCTTGCACTAAGAGGTTGAGAGGCATGCTACAGACATTGACATCTGTCCCTGTTTCTGCAGTGCTACACTTCACTCAGAATGTCCATGGCATTCTCCAGCTGTCTGCTGTACTTAATATGTAGTTGAGGTTCATAATGTTGCACCACACACAGAGGGACAGTATGTGAAAACACCAACCTAATGATATCTCATGTGCAAAAGTTGTGAATTCTTCCAGATTACAACCATCAGCACTATCACACATACTAAATTCCCTGATCCACTGAGCCACACAGGCTGCCAGATAGAGAAGAGTCATTCATCATGTGTGTTACTATGTTACAGCCCTGAGATTGCTTGGTCTGCTGATATACCATTGCTAACTAACTGTTAAAGCAGTTATATGGGAACATTGCTGTGTTGAGGGTGGGGGAACAGCAGCACATAATCTTCTGGGATAGACAGCAGTCCAAATATCATGCGATGCCCCCCCCCCCACAGTTTAACATCTCCCTTGACTGATGTAGTGAATATTCCAACTATGATGCCTAGTGATTATTACAGGACACATACTTTTGTGCTGGGTATTTCTAGTCTCATGTGGATGTTACAACTGTCCAGCTAGCCCACTATATTTCCTTGCATAAATGCAGCTGATCCATACATACAGTACCGTATTATAGTAATCCTTATAAGTAGTGTGTAGGTTAGAGACTTACCTTGCCAATGCAGCAGTTGACAGAAGTGTAATTCAGAGATGACTCTGTCTGATGCAAGCAGCACAAAACCAATACATGGATAGGTACAAGTTGTGCAGGGTGACTGGCATCAGCAATTTTACTATATGTATGTGAGTAGGAGTAAGGTGTCAGTCCCTAGGGCCCTAGGTTGTCAGTGAATCTGCTATGTGTTGTTTCTTAGCCAAAGCCAGGGTGTACTGGGCACACTTATGTCTGCATAAAGGGACATCATCAGGGTATTCCTCCTCTGAGTCCTCCTGTGTGTGTGGCTGTGGTGACCTAGGCAGTAGTGGGAGGCTGTGTATCCCTTCCCTGATTTTGCCGCAGCTATTTCCACAGAATCATATTGTGTAGCATGGCACATACCTTGACTATCTGCGCACATGTGGCTGGCGTGTACTGCAGGTCTCCACCAGATGTATCAAGGCACTGGAACCATGACTTCAGAAGCCCAAACACATGCTCTGTGATGTTTTTAGTTTGGCATGTGCCTCATTATGCCGTTCTTCTGTGGGGGGGTGTGCATTTCTGTTGGGTGTCATCATCCGTAGTTCCAGTGCATAGCACGCATCCTCAAGTAAGTGGCCGTGTGAGATCTCCTCCCTTGCAAACATATGGTACAGCTGTGATGGATGCCAGATATCAGTGTCATGATAACTGCCAGGGCTGCCAACACACACATTCATGATGACATTGCACATGACCTGGTAGTTGATGGAGTGGTACCCCTTGTGGTTGATATAGATTTTACCCTCCTCACCAGGTGGTGACTTGATGTGTACATGAGTGCAATCTATGGCACCCATTACTTCAGGGTGGTGGTAGAAGTGTTGCATATTGCTGGCCCTCACCTCAGTGGTGAGGGGAAAAGAAATGTGCTCACTGGCATGTGATATCATGGCATCCAGGAACTGGTGGATTACCCTGGATGCTGATGTCTGTGAAACCCCCATCATGTTCCCAGTTGGTCCTTGGAAGGTACCTGTAGCTACGGGGTCTATGTTAAATAAACGAATGCTTAAAATGTCGAGTACAATGTACTCGAACACTTTTAAGCGAATGTTTATTTAACCAAGAGCCCAGAATTTTGCAAAACACAATCCCAAAATGTTTTGATTGGCCACCCACCTTTCCCAAGTTCTGCACAACACTACACCAACTAACAGCAACTTCCAATAGATCGTAAAAAAAGCTTAGAACAATATACCATAATGTTGCAAGCCCCCCATCCCCCCTACTTATATATACCAACTCAGAGACCGCACTTCAGTGCAGAAAAGGGAAATCCTCGCTTTCTGCACCGTACGGCACCATTAGCAGTAGTTGACATGATGTAATACATCACATATGTCAGTGCTGGCCAACAGAAACATTTCGGAACTCCATTTTCTGACATTCTGGGCTATCAATTAAATAAACGTTCGCTTAAATGTGTTTGAGTATGTTGTACTTGACATTTTAAGCATTAATTTATTTAACATAGACCCTAGCTACAGGCTACACATACCTTTGTTTCCACTGAGATGGGTTCATTTTTGATGGCTCTTGGTCTGAGTTGAGGGTGGCAGAGCTCAGTGAGTTCTTGTAGTAAGTCCCTGTCTACCCTGTAGCACTTTACAATCTCCAGCTCATGTAGCTCCTGGAAGGTTACCCTGGGCCTGAACACTCTTCTCGTTCTCTGTCTAAGCCTATTGTCAGCAGCAGCAGCAGCACCTGACTTCAACATCTAGCACATACAGGTGTAGCAGACCTGCAGCAGCCCCTAGCATTCTTTCAGTTAAAATTCCCAAGTCTGTACTCCAATGGTGCAGAGTATGGGGGAAGAATCAGATTATAGGGTGGTTGCATACTTTATTGCGCTCTGCTGTAGGTGCTGGCCCTGTGATTGGCTACCTATGATGCATTGCACCTGTCTAGTTATCATTAACATCATTCAGTGGCCCTAGTTTAACCTAAACAGGGGTCAACACTAATTAATATGTCATTTGTTTTTTAGATACACTCAGAAATGTGGCGCGCCACTCAAACACGTGCCCAGTAGGTAAACAAAGCTTAGCACTTAGTACTCACACCCCCCAGATTTCCATGCTTAGCATAGTGGCATGCTGTGCAAACACAGTGAAACATACACCCCATAAGTAAATAAACTTAGAAGTTAGTGCATGCACCCCCTTGAAAGCAAATGCTCAGCACAGTGGCATGACACACAAACAGGTGCAGCTAAGCTGAAGTAAGCTTAGAAGTTATTGGACACACCCTTCTCTGATGTCAACTACCTCCTCTGTACACATCAACATAGTTCTCTTTCTACACAGAGGGGATATGTGGACACAATTACCCCTTTATGCTATTCAGTAACTCCATCTCATTTGCATAGGGATCCATGCTCACAGCCTGGAAACTACCCACTTCAAAGCCCTATCACATTAGCAACAGCACCAATGTACCATTGCGGATACTCTATGCAGGGTCCTGTAATACATTTCTGTCACATAATATTGATTTTCTTTTTTCCAAGTTTTTTATTATTTTTTTTATAAATCTTGTTTGTGCACTTTGGCGCACCACACAAACATGCTCAAATTATTAAAAATAAATACATTTAATTTAACTTATTTCCTTTAATTTTTCTGACACACAGAGGATAGTTTCACTAATATCTGTAAGTGATATGCATTTCTGTCCATCTATCTACATTTTTATAGCCCCTTTTGTCTGTCTACATTTCTGTACACAGAATTTTTCCATGACACTACAGACACTGACATGGTGGAGCTGCCTGTCTACTTGGTGTCTCACTCTACCTGCCTCATTTGCATGAGATTCACCTGCTTATGTGGTGATTTGCATGCCATGGAAGTTTCTGTGTTGGTGCACTTGTATGTGCTGCTCAGCAGTACTTACTGAATCTAAAAATGATCACTCCCATGTTAGCAGCACGGTGCGATGCCTACACAGAAAAAAAAATGTGTAGGCTTTATTAAATTCCTCCCCAATGACTTAACACAACTTCACACTACATGTATTATATGAGTCCAACTGACTTATGAGTATTCAGGTGTGGAGACAGCAGCTTTCTGCTCCACACATTCCTTCATTTGTTGGTTGTTCCAAAACAGTGTGCATTAAGCAGTGCTGGAAAGAAAAAAATCAGTGTTGTAGTAACCTAGTAATATTAGTAATATCTCTATGCTAATAAAGAATTTACTTTCTAAGCTACATAATGAGTACTTCTGCAAACATCTATAAACAAACCTCTCCATGTGAATGCAAACTTTAATAAGCTGCATTTCCAATTTTGTTAAGACAAGATCTATAACAATTATTTAGGTAATTTTGAAATGAATACTTTATTGTACTACATTTCCCAAGAATGATAACTTAAACTATACAGTAAATTGTTGAGACCTCACTCAAGTAGAAGTTTTACAGTGGGAATGACAAAATATAAAATATATATATATATATATATATATATATATATATATATATATATATATATATAGAACAAACTACTCCAAATCTTGAAACTAACATGAATAAATACAGATACAAACCAACTGTTGCTACTTCTGTAGAGAACAAATGAATTTAGCCATACAAAATGTAATACAATTTAAAATTAATTATAATGGTTCACTAATGTTCTTGAACGTGATCATGTCTGTAATTATAGTTGCTAGTCAAGTAAAGTTGTTGTCCATGAGACATCTAGTATGTTAGGCTGCTAGTGAAATGATTTCTTTTGCATTAAGCTTTAAAATCAATCCATTTAGAAACTAAGAAGTTTAAGAGATCAGGTGTACATTAAAGCGATAGAGCTAGTCTGTTTCAAAGCATGTGGTATGCATGGCCTAGGTGGCTGTAATAGAGTTAGAATGCAGATACATTACCCTGTTTTAAAGATATTCTAAGTGTTCCACACTGAGATAAGTAAAGCTGAGATTTAAACTTCAGTTACACAGCATAGATAGCAGGATATGGACTGTCTGTGACACCGTGGTGTATCTGAAGTTTTGAAATTTGTTTTGCATTTAAGGAAGAAGAATCAATGAGGAGGTTTAAGTATTTTTGCTGAAATTAAATCCAATTTTTTGTTAAGTTATATACAAAGCAGATACCTGCCTGTATTATGACATCATTAAAGCAAAAACAAAATCTAAATCAATACTGGCAATATAATTTTAAAATGGAAATCAATCTTGGCTGATGGAGTTTGGTTGTATAAGTTTCAATTCTGTACTGATTTTCAGGAGTAGAATTTTTGTCCCGCACCACTGGTATAGAGTAAACAATCCCTGATTATTATCCAGCCGACCCTTGGTTTGCATGGTGGCTTGACTGTCTTTTGCAGCCAGCCTGGAAGAAGAGAGCAATGATGCAACTTAAGCATCTTTCCTCTCTCGTGCTCTCTTTCTCTGTCTGGGGAATAGGCACTGTGCATGTCTGGGCACTTGCTCCCATGGTAGAATTCACAGCGGAGAACAGGGATCATGGAAGATGCTGGCTTCAAGAGAGACAGGGCAGACTTTAGGTGTTATGTCACCTACAGAACTGAGTGACATGCACAATATACGCTGATCACTAGGTTTGGCATAAGACGTGTCCAGACTGCTTATGGACTTAGCAAAAAAAAAAAAATCAAAGCTCTGATACATGCCTGGATGATGGCCCTGTGACTGGCTTTTATCAAAAATTATGTGAATGGACTGATAGCAGGTCTCACTCTACAGGGGACAACTGGATTGGTAGATCACAGAGTGCCAATGGTTGGCATACATCTGGTTCAGATCACAGAGGACAGAGAATGTGTAGTTTGTGATGCAGGACTGTATGATCCTACACTGAATCTGCATAATTGCACAGGGACATAGTCAACTGATCTAATTATGTTTTGGAAGTATCTGAGGAACTTGGGTAAGAATTTGGCTTGAAGTGACATCATGGTGACTCAGTAGCAAAATTTCCAATTCACAACTCCAGGGTCTAATGTTCAGCAATTATCTCAGGTCCCTGTTTATCTAAAATTTGTATGCAGTCCCAAGATGGTACTTATCAGGGGAGGAGTTGTACATATCAACTACTTTGGGAATTTACTGTGGTATGCAGTATCTACAAGATAGGAGAGCATGTATCACAGACTGCACATGTTAGGGTGAGCCACTTGATGATGTAAGAATTGTCGTTAGGTGATTTGGTGACATTGACTATCATTATCATCACCAATAAAACTGACATGGAGATTTGTTGGTGATAAGTGAGTTGAGGACCCAGCCTGCTCTAATTTACACCAGGTAGTCATTCTAATGGTTGGAGAGGTCTGTTTGTCTGTATTGGCCAGTGTGTACTCACCATAAAGCTCAGCAGCCCTAGGACAATAAGCTACTCATTAGGTGGTGTCTGGTTGCCCAGCTTGGGTACCTAGGATACCTCTATTGAATGAAAGCTGAAGGTAAAACTAGTCATCTGGCAAACATGAACTAAGGATTAAGACACTCACTATAGATTATTTGACAGAACAGAGCTTGGAAGTGGATGAAATAATGTTAAGAAGGAGGCTGGACATCCTGCGTATTCTTGAGACGAGAGGGAAGGGCAGTGCAGTAAAGCCACTTGGCTTGTGTTTGAGAATCTACCACTCAGGAGGAGGACACACTAGAAATGGTAGGGGGATTGTGGTGAGAGACAGGCTGTGGAAGACAGTGAGAGATGTCATCAGAATTATTGACAGACATATGGGAATCAGCCTCTGATGTAAGGATATGGCAGTTTTCATAATCTAGGCCTATGCCCAGCAGCACAGCTGTGACAGTGAGGAAAAATATACATTCAGGCAGAATATCCAGAGACTATTAGATAAAGCAGGACAATATGAATTGGTGTTTTTAATGGGGAAACTGAATGCACACATCAGGACACATGGATGAGGCAAGGAGAATAAAGAAAGGGAGGCCATTCTAGAATTAAATCTGGCAAATGGCTTGATGGTGGCTAAAACATTATAGAGCAAGACAGACAGTTACAAGATTGCATTCAGGAGTGACCAACATGCAACTCAAGTGGACTTCCTCCTAGTAAGGGAAGAGCACTGGGGTAGAATCAATGATTGCAAAGTCATCCCCATTGAAATATTTGGTCTGCAGTATAAACTACTGTTTTCCACAATTTGATGTAACCAGTGGTCAGAGAAGGCTCCAAGGCCAAAAGAGACTAGTATACAATAAATAAAAAAAAAAAAAAAATGCAAGCCACCTAGCAGTATTTGCATGAAACACAAGTTTATTTAACATTAAATACTGTTAAAGTAAAATCAACTAAGCGCTTTCGCCAAGAACATGAATTGGCTTCATCAGAGTCATTCATTTATGATGTAACCTCCTTTATAAACTCTAATTGCTTAAGCAATTATTCATGACTTTTTTGCCATTTAGTTTCTCTGGCTTCTAATTCTAATTCATCATCCCCATCCCTAGAGTCAGTTTGTACTCTATCAATGACTAAAAATAGAAATCTCTTATAGTTGGGACACTCTAAAGTGTGAACATATAAAGCATTGTTCATTTTAAAGTTAAATTTTTAACAATGTTTTATATTTTTATGTTCATGATCCGAACCAATACTAATATTTTTTATTTTTAAAGTACTGATTATTGTGGTTCACAGCGTGTTCTTTTATATGCTACATATTCAGGGGAAGTACTGCATGCTTTAAATGTAGTCAGGGTAACTTCATTGATGCAAGCAAAATCATGAATAATTGCTTAAGTAATTAGAGTATATAAAGGACGTTACATCATAACTGAATGCCTCTGATGAAGCCAATTCATGTTCTTGGTGAAAGTGCTTTGGTTATTTTACTTTAACAGTATTTAATGTTAAATAAACTTGTGTTTCATGCAAATACTGCCTAGGTGGCTCACTTTTTTATTTTTATTATTGTTTACTAGTTTTTGAGCCATTTGACTTGTGTTTTTTTTGGCCAAAAGGGACTAGGCTATAGACGTATAAATTGACTGGAGGGAAAACACAGCAGATCAAGGAAACACTGAAGGATCTCCCATGTCAGGAAGAAGATGCAATAGGTGGAGTTGAGGAAGAATGGCAGTGCTTCAAAGTAGCATGTGTGAAGACTACAGAACAGGAGTGTGGCCGGGCCAGGTATAAAAATAAAGTATATAAGGGAAGATCATGTTAGAATGCAGAAGACCAGGAAGTCATCAAAAGAAAGGGGTGTAGGAAAAAGTGTGAAATGGAAATGACAGTCCAGGCTAAGAAGGAATACTAGTTGACTAACGAAGAGGCTAAGAGAGCAGTTGCAATAGTGAAGAGCAAGGCATCAGAGGGACTCTACAGGTTTCTGGAAAGTGATTCAGTAAATGTCACAAAGAAACTCTATAAGGTTGCAAGGCAGACATAAAGATAATGAGGATAGTCATCAGACAGCCTTCATAAGGGATGCCAGCTACAACCTGCTCACAACTCCAGAGGATGTCAAAAGCAGATGGAAAGAGTGCTTCCAAAAACTTCTGAATGAAGAAAACTCAGCAAATGCTATACTGCCCAGACACAGCCTGCAAAGAAAGAAGAGGAGACCACCACAGAAAAAGTAAGAACCAGGGCTAAGGAAAATGAAGCCAGGAAAAATAGCAGGCTCAGATAAGATCACAGCACATATGATCAAGATTTCAGGCGAGTTAAGGGAAAAATGTCTCCTGAGGGCACTCATAGTACTATGGGGAGAAACGTGTATTCTATGTGACTTGAGAATAAACACACTAGTGCCAGTGTACAGGAACAAAGGGAACATTCACAAGTGAGGGTAATACAAAGCTATCAAACTCCTGTCACACTGCATGAAAGTTCTGAAGAGGTGAGTGATAAACAAATACACAGAGTAGTAGAAAGTAAGATGGGAAAAAAGCAGCTTATATTCAGATCAATATTCAGCACAACTGACCTGATGTTTGCAGTGAAACATATAATTGAGAAGAACCTTGAGATAAACAAAGATGCTAATTGGGCAGTCCTAGATTTGGAAAAAGCATATGACATGGTCTCAGGAATACTAATCAGTGCAGTCCTGCAATGGTTCGAAGTCTCAGAAACACTGGCAGAATTAGTGCAGGCTATGAATATGGACATAATGGCACAAGTATGAATAGTATTCAGCCTCACAGAGGGGTTTGCTGTGAGAATGGGTGTGCATCAGGGTTTAACTCTGAGCCACTCTTGTTCAAACACATGATGGACTACATTAGTAAACAGGTTGGAGAGGACAGATCAACAAAGTTGCTGCATGCAAACAATGTGGGATTACAGGCAGACTCTAAACAAGAACTTCAACAAAGGATAGGGAAATTATATTCCAAACTGAAGGCATGTGGGATGAAATGCAATATGGACAATATAGTTGTAAAGACAGCAAAGGGTGACATCAGAAGAAGCTGAGAATTGAGAAAGAAGGGAAAATGTTGAAAGAAGTTAACAGCTTATAGTACCTGGAGGGGATGATTGAGGAGATGGGAAGTCTGAATGAGAAGGTCAAGGCTAGACTAGAGTGGCTAGAGTCAACTGTCATAGATTGTCAGGGGCAGTGTATGATAGAAGAATGCCAAAGGACCTGAAAAGTAAGGAGTATAAAACAATGGTGTGAGCAGCTCTACTGTATGGTATAGAAACCTGGGCAATAAAGACAGAGCAGTTGGGGAAGGTAGAGGAGTTGGAGATGAAGTGCCTGAGATAGGTGGTAGGATGCATGCTGTAGTACAAACAAAAGAAATGAGAACATAAGAGCGGAAGCCCAAATAGCTCCAATTACATTGTCAGTCAAAAAAACAGATTATGGTGGTTCGGGCGCACATGCAGGAATGCAAAAGACAATCTTGTAAAGAAGATTTGGGACAGACAGGAAGAAGGCAAGAGGAAACAAGGGTGTCCAACAAAGAGATAGATGGATTGTGTGAGAAAAGACCTGTGACAGTCACATGACTAATGAAGAAGGTAGAAGACTGGCAATGGACTGAGAGAGTTGGTGACAGTTGTTAAGACACCCTGACTCCATGTAGCAAATGGGAAAAAAGGGGCTGATGATGTTGATTATATCATATGTCAGTGTAGGTTTTAGTATATAATCTCTTTTAGAAAAGTAAATAGATTACTGCCATAAAGGACTGTATATTTGGTCAAGAACCAAAAGTGATGAAGGACAAGAAAAAAGCAGTGTTCCAGATGAAGGAAAGAATGTACAACTGCAGATGGAACAAAACCATTATTAGTTAAGTGCTTTTGTTCTTATCCAAGAACTTCATCAGAACTAACATTTAAAAACTTCACATTTAAGTAAGCATAGGCAGCATCCTATTAATCATTTTTAACCAATAAAAAAAACTCAATTATCTTTTAAAGTTCTCTAATTAAAACCCATTATAATGCTTCTACCTTAAAACAAAACTAACTGAGCAGGCATCATTCAAACCAGGCCTGTTCATGGCATCTAACCTGAGCTGCCATCTAAGTTCACAAGCATCCAAATGTTCTTCCAAAATGTTACCCTGAAAGTCCATTAAAACTATGGGCCAAATTCAGGAAGCCTCCATGTAAGAGTTATAACTCTTACACGGAGGCTGCAGTTAAACGGTGTGATGTCAGCATGTCATGCATATGCATGAGGTGCATGAGGCATGCTGAATCACACTGTAACTCTTACACGGTCCATGTAAGACAGTAGGGGGCGTGTCCGTAGGCTAAGCCCTGCAAGCGGACACGCCCCTGGAAGTCTAGAATGGCAGAAAGTAAACAGCCATGAGAGGCCATGGAAATGTGAATAAACACACTACACAACACATGCCCCCACAGACCAGCAATGTAAAAAGTGAACAGATGTTATAAAATGAAAATGAAAACTGTTTTATTTTTTTTAAAACCCCGTAAATGTTTGCTACTGCGTGTGCTCGTGTGCGGGTGTGCTACTAGCACAACTGCAGTTAGCAATCAGTGGGGAAAAGGATAGAAGAACTAAATATGCAAAATAAGCTAAGAAGTAATAGCATAGCAGTAGAGGTGTCAGCTTAAGAGCAGGCAGGCAAGGTTCGAGCCCACACAACAACCTTTTATTTTTTTTGTAAATAAGCACTAAAAAGGCCCCTGACAGTATTGTACAAATGTAAAAGTATTTCCTTTTGTAAAATGGAATGAAATGGAGCATATATTTCCAAGTAATACAATAAGAAAAATAGTTAGAAATGTACTGATAGCTAAGCTGCTGTGAGACAGAGTGCCCGTAGCTGTGTAGTGTTTCAAAGGCTGCAAATTGCTTGACCGTAGCCAAGCACTGGTTTAACAGGCTCAAACTGTGTGCAACTAGCTGTGCTCAGCTTAACATGCGTGTTACTAGCCAATTAAGGTTTAACCCAGCGCACACCGTTTGCTTGGAGGTGAGCGCCACGCCCACAAGCTAACCGCCGGTCTTGTCGTTAGCTCAGCAAGCGCAGACCTGGTTTTAAGTGCTTAAAAGTGCCTTTGGCACTTTTGATTGACAGGTCCTGTACTCCTTTCTAGACAGTCATAAAAATTAAAAATCAGTGGTCAGATTCGAACCCAGGATACCATGCACTAGAGTCAAGGTACTAAACCACTAAGCCATGACAGCAGTACTTAGAAATGCAGAAATATCATATATATATATAGGATGTAATCCAAAATGGAGCATGATAAAGCAGTTTCTGTGAAGTAGATACAATTCAAAAATGGCCAATCATAGAAATGTGTGGGAAAATCGGCATATATAAGCCCCATAGGTGGGAATACACAGCAGAAACAATTGTAGAATAGACCTGCAGGCAGAATGAGTGGAGTAGGGGAGGGACATTGCTTTCGAGCACAGCGGTGGGGCATTGAGGAGTCCAGATACATGGTCTGGCTCCTAGTTCACCATCATGAGGCCCAAATCATGCAGGGCCAGGTCTCATGGGGAGCATACAGGGCGGAGGCATGGGACCAGTTGGCTCATGATCTCACTAGTGCTACTGGGATTCCACGTACTGGTGAGCAGGTCCGTCACCACCATGCAGACCTGAAGCGACGTAAAGAAGACCAGTTGACCCAATGGATCCAGGAGGCCCGGGATATGCCCAATGCCCCACTACTGAGTAAGTTACATTTTACTTATGTATGTAAGGAATTCAACTAGCTGATACCATGGAGATGTGTATTCCAATATTACTTGTTTTGTATTACAGCTGCAGGTGTCTGCTCTGCGAATCGCAGGGCACATGACCACAGGCTGGTACGGCTGCGCCACCATGCAGGTTAGTAACCCCACCTAGTACTTGTAAATAAATATTATAGTGTAGCACATAGCAGAACACTGCAGTGTATTGATTAAAAGTAATAGAATGTGCAAGCAACAAGTGAAAGTCTGCAGGTATGGCTGCAACAAGTTCATCAGTATGCAAGTGAAACTGGAAATATAATTGATAGAAATAAATAGTTCTGTAATACAGATGTCCCATCATTAATTAAATGTAGTATAACCTGCAGTAGTCTCAAGAGTACAGCTTCAGAAGCTGAGTTAATCACATGTGAGATATATCCCCTGTTGAAATGCTGAATCATGACAGAAGTGAGGCTGCTGGAAAGTGTTTGAATCACCACAGGTCTAATATGTGACAAAGCCTAGAAGTACCAATCTGAACTGTGAAATAGCAGGATGTGTGAGAGTGACAGAAAGGCTCATGTATCAATAAATAAAGTAGTAATAACTCCTGAATATATAAGCCTCAGTGTGGTTCTACAGAACTAAATGCATGTGGGAATTAAAAATTAACATCCCAAACTGATTTCAGTGTGTCTGAATCTTGAATGTTTAAGCCAAAATCTGTATATGGTGATGACAGTCAACAATTTTCAGATAGAATGAATGATTGTCTGACATACTAAACATACATAGTTGTCCCCTGCCCTGTCATCAAAGTGTAGCAGGATGATGTATCTGATCAAATTCAAAATAACTAGGATAGTGATGTATCTGTAACAGGTCTAGCATGACAGTCAATTAAAAATCATTTGGAAACTATCACCCACAAGTTAATTGTGTTTCTATTACAAATGTATATTAATGTATAATTTATGAATGTGTCATCATTTTCTTTCTCCACCCCACCCTATAATTGCAAATTAAAAAACTCACTAAATATTGGTATGTGAACATTTCATTAACCACGGACATTTGTCCTATCGTTTCAAAAATATATGCATGTCCGTTGTTGCATGTGCCCTGTTCATACCTGCAAACCTGATGGCCTGTTGCCATTAATCCACCCTGCATGTTGTTTGATTGTGTATTTCTGTTCAAATAATGCATGTGATATTGATATGCCTGTTGTTCAATGGTGTTAATATCTGGGTGTTTGTTTAATGGGAATACCAATGCATGCTGTTACAACTAATTTGAATGGAATAATATGCTACTAACCCAAACTAACATAACATACCCACAAACATAGAACGCTTGGGAAGGCGGGTCCCAGCGGACCCACCTCTCCCACCTCATCTGGCGATTGCACCTGGCACTAGTGCCCAGGCTGGACCCTCCTCTGGTGGCCCTGTGCCACCTTCGGGTGGAAGCGCTGCAGGGGATGGGGCCTGTCCCCCCTCTGCAAGCATGGCCGGAGGAGCCCGTCCACTCACCCTCCAAGGTTTTCAGTCTGTGGTGCGAAGGGAGATTCAAGACTCTGTTCTTGGGCCCCTACACCAGCTTGAGGTCTGGGTGGCACAGCTTACGGGCATGCCCATTGTCCCGCCTGCACAGCCCCCAGCACAGCCCCATCCTTTGCTGTGAAGGAACAGTGGCAACTGCCTATGGGTGGGGATATCATTTCCACTGTTGCCATCTGTGGGCTCATGTGCAATGGATATCCCAACCTCCATCCCCGTCAATTGTGTAACTCCCCCACATGTGTCATACACCGCCCCTGTATGCATCTTGTTGGTCTTGTCTGTTAACCTACCCAACCTGCCTCCCCAGCTATACCAACTACCTTCACCTGACATACCACTCTCACCTGATAAAAAAAAAAAAAAAGGGCACTCTGTACCAACAAAAAAATTATGCCCCATACATAGTTGTCCATGTTGCACACATGTCCGCTGGACATTGAAACTGTTAATTACAATTGGCTGTACAACAGGTATTAATGTTGTCCTGACACCTCTCTCAGGGGTGGAAGGTTTCAAATGTCACACCAAATTACATACAAATGCACAGCTGTTGCTGAGAAAGACATGGGCAGCTATGGGCCTCACCTACATCCTTCCTCTAAATCCCAAGCTTGTTTCCCTACTGTCTTACCCTCTTTGTGACCCCTTTTTCACCACTTTCCTGTCACCCCTTTTTCTTTTCTTTCAAAGAAAATAGCGCGGGTGTGCGCTTGTGTGCACGGAGCTAACCGCCAGTGCATCGTGAGCTCCGCAAATGAGCGCAGACCTGGTTTTAAGTGCTTAAAAGTGCCTTTGGCACTTTTGATTGACAGGTCCTGTACTCATTTCGAAATAAAAATAAATTCCCACTGCCAGTCTCAAACCCAGGACCTTGGTAACACTAGTCTGTATGACCTACCACTAAGCCATGACTCTCATACAAGAACATAGTGCTAAAATAAATATAACATGTAATAGTAGGAATCAATATAAAGGCAATATAGGATGTGTACTACCCAAAGCATGTCAGGTAGATTTTTAATGCCCAAATTACTGGATTCCCATACTAGTTTAGTGTTAACAGAAACAGCCCTGCTAATTGTTAGCTTGTACATAATAATGTAAGGTAATGTACATATATGAAAGTATGTATATGTACACACACACACACACATATATATATATATATATATATATATATATATATATATATATATATATATTAATACATATGAAATATAGTGGTAGGTGTCAGTATTCATACACACTCACTACAGGAAACAGTGAAGATAAATGCAGCAACCAAAATCTACAACACAGCCTGACTCCTGTGAGACTTACTAACCCTTTTAACTGCTTAAAGGTGCCTTCAGCACTTTGATTGACAGGCCCTGTACTCAATTTGAAAGCAAAATAAAAGCATACTATTAGGCCCTATCACAAGACCATTGTAACACTAGTCTGTATGACCTACCACTAAGCCATGACTCTCATACAGGAATATAGTGCTAAAATAAGTAGAACATGTAATAGTAGGAATGAAGATAAAGGCAATATAGGATGTGTACTACCCAAAGCATGTCAGGTAGATTTTTAATGCCCGAATTACTGGATTGCCATACTAGTTTAGTGTTAACAGAAACAGCCCTGCTAATTGTTAGCTTGTAAATAATAATGTAAGGTAATGTACATATATGAAAGTATGTATATGTACACACACACACACACATATATATATATATATATATATATATATATATATATATATATATATATATATATATATTAATACATATGAAATATAGTGGTAGGTGTCAGTATTCATACACACTCACTACAGGAAACAGTGAAGATAAATGCAGCAACCAGAATCTACAACACAGCCTGACTCCTGTGAGACTTACTAACCCTTTTAACTGCTTAAAGGTGCCTTCAGCACTTTGATTGACAGGCCCTGTACTCAATTTGAAAGCAAAATAAAAGCATACTATTAGGCCCTACCACAAGACCATTGTAACACTAGTCTGTATGACCTACCACTAAGCCATGACTCTCATACAGGAATATAGTGCTAAAATAAGTATAACATGTAATAGTAGGAATGAAGATAAAGGCAATATAGGATGTGTACTACCCAAAGCATGTCAGGTAGACTTTTACTGTCCTAATTACTGGATTCCCATACTAGTTTAGTGTTAGCAGAAACAGCCCTGCTAATTGTTAGCTTGTACTTAATAATGTAAGCTAATGTACATATATGAAAGTATGTATATGTACACACACATATAAATATATATATATATATATATATATATATATATATATATATATATATATATATATATATTATGCATACACACTCACTACAGGGAACAGGTGAGAGAAATGCAGCAACCTGACTTTACAACACAGCATGAATCATGAGAGACTTACTAACCTTCACACTCACAGAACACTGTCGACAGCATACCAGCATGGTCCACGCCCTTACAATCTGAAAGGGCAACGCCTATCTCACATACCCTTTTATAGCACTGTCCTGAAATCACAGTGAGACATGCAATCAGTACACAACTGGCTGCATGCAATTAGCAAATGCTGCTTTACAATTGGTGCAGAGGCCATCACATGGACCTATGCAGATACCTACAAAAGCATCCAGTACTAACACTCCACACATGCAATACATTCATTGCACCAAACTGTCGGAGAAAGAGAGAGAGAGAGAAAGAAAGAAAGAAAGAAAGAAAGAAAGAAAGAAAGAAAGAAAGAAAGAAAGCAATAAAGGCAGTGATAAAAAAAACTGCATCATCACAGCAACAAAACCAGCAGCAGCAATTAGCAGCAGTGACACAGCAACAGCTGACACAAACACAGGTAATGCAAAGTAGCAGGTTAATACTGTGTTTACTGTGAAACCTCCAAATGTATCATAGTTCACTATCTATAGGTATGTCCATGAGATAGGTTGTGTGTACATAGTCCTGATATATATACATATGTAATATTGCTGTACATGTCTTCCATACTTAAAACTTCCATGGCTTATAACATGAGGCCAGTTATGCATATGATACAGTAGTTCCCAGGGTCAATAGAGGTTCCTCCTCATTGGTGTGGGACCACTGTGTATGTATGGCACTGTTCAGGTACATATCCTGTAGTATGGCCAGGGTTTAATATCAGTCTGTAATGTGGTGCTATGTCCTCTAGGGGTAAATGTATCACACATCCAGGGATACCATTTTGTAACAGTGATGCTGTGTGTTCTGCAATGTTGAGGGTGGCCCTCACCTGGACATGTGAGATGATAGGGAGGTTACATTCATCTGTGATAACTAATTCCACATGTGTAGGAGAATGGGGGGGGATACCTGCACCTAAACTGTCTGCAACAATGTTGCCAATATCTGTGCATTTGGTGAATGTGAAGCATCTTACCACTGCTGACCACAGATGCATTGCCTTCATGTGAATCTGCTCTGTGCTCCAGTAGCCTCCTGCTATTGTTATACAATGTGCCTATATCTGTAGTCCACTGGACAGGATAAATAAGTGGTGTGCATACGGTCTGGGTTAGATATGTGTGTGCACATTACATGCACTATGTGGGATGTCTGTGGTAAGCTTTTGCAAAGGGGCCAGCAGTGTGTGTTGTGGCTTCTACTGTCCCAGTGGGCTGCATGGATAGCATCACAGTCCTAACTAGTGAATAACTGTGTAATTACATACATACATAGCAAGGTAGTGTACTGTACTTGTGGTGTTGTTGGGATATGTATATCCAGGCTGAGTAATGTGTGTCCACATCACAGTGTTGGATGGCAACACACATACAGTATGTTGGAATGAACACCCAGAGTGTTTCAGAAGTGTTGACTGTGCAGAAATATCTGGCCATTACCTGCGCATCCCCCACAACACACACACATGCAACATATGGCAGAAGTAGTATAGCAGTACACATAGGTTCATAGGTTCATACTAGGCTATCTGCCCTAGGGCATTGATAAGCCTAGCCAGAATGTGTTTGTCTTTTGCCACCCAATTAAAATTTATTTTGCTATGCTCTTTTCTGAGGTTAGTATACTGTGCCTCTGTTTAACAGTGACATAGAAGTGATACCCGGGGTACAACTATGATCTCCCATCCACTGATCCAGATTCCTATGGAAGAGAGTCAATGAGGGACTCTGCCTAACCTGCACTGTGAGTTCATTACAGAGTGAAGGGAGCCTCTGGGTTATGAATCTGTCCCTCCAGTATGTCCTATTTATTTCAGTGCTAAGGTTCAGGTCTCTTGAGTGTGTGGCTGTATGGGATTTTGATTTCCTGAGGTGCAGCATGTCCATTACTTCTGGGTTGGACATGGCTGTATACGTCAGGCACAGATTGCCTCTGAACAGGCAGTATGCCACTGAGTCCAGCTGGATTTTCTTTAACCGGGCAGCATATGGCATCTGTTTGAGCCCTTTGATCCTCTTGATGAGGTACTGTTGGGGTTTTTCCAGTTGCTGTAGGTGTCTGGTTAGGTACATCCCAAAAGGGGCATTGTACTCAATTATTGGCCTAATGATGGATGAGTAAAGAGGCACCATGACCTCCCCTGATGTACATGTGAATCCCTTCATGATTAGCTGGGCTATATAACATGTTTTTCAATCCACTTTGGCCACGTGGTTGTCAAATGACAGATTGCTATCAAGTTTGTTCCCCAGGTCCCCAATTACTTCTTCTGTACTTAATGGCTTAACACCTATGTGGTACTTTGCCACCAATGAGGAGGTGTGGGTATCTTTGATGAATATTGATACTCCCCCTCCTTTTGTTGTTTGGTCCAAGTGTTGGGGCCAACAAGAATGGTAACAGGTATAACCTGGTAGTGCTGGTGTGCTCTTGGGAAACCTGAACCAGGTTTCTGTTACTGCACAGATATCGATGTCCATAATGCTAAGTAGAGTTTTGAGTGCGTGTATCTTGAGGTTTAGACTTCTGGCGTTGAGTAGCATTACTCTTAGTTCCTCATCCTTTGTGATACCTATGGATGTGGGTTTGCCTTATGAGCCTTGCCTAATAAAGGCACTATGGGTGTAGCAAGAGCCTTTGCCAAAATCCAAAAGCCCAGGGGTGACAGGTGCAAGCTGTCCCTAGCAAAGCATCGTGGCTTGTACAGCATATCATCCCAAGCTGACAGGCATTGGATCACCTTTGAATGACACCAGTACTTCAGTCAATTGTTGAAAGTGATCATCTTGCCTTGATATTGTGGCATCATTCTAGGTGAGGGTAAGATGCTACTCAAGGTCAGGGTCATACTGTCTTGGGCTACATGCTCAGAGAGCTCCTTTCTGTCTCCTTTCATGTAGTCCAGGGAGGTATGTGTCAGGTCATTCACACCAGCATGGGCAAAGAGTGAGTCATATTTGTACTTGCCTTGGAGTGACTTGAGTGCTTGTGTTATGTGGCAGGTCGTAGTGCCCGACAGGCTGCTCACTGTGACCCTCTCCTCATTCAGCCTGGTGAATATGACGTCAGTGTGCCTGATGATAGAGTCACCTATTACATGTGTATGAGGTGTGTTGTTCACTGTTAAGGGCTGTGAGTGTTCAGCACATTGGCTTTGTGAGATATGTGTTGCACGTGTTTTGTTTTGGGGTAGCGGTTGCTTGGGTGTCTGCTTTGGAGGTCTCTGCTGCTTAGGCAGATCTTTATTTTGAGCCTCCGAGTATGTTTTTGTGTGATTATGTGTTTTTTTTGCTGTCGTGGTAGGTCTATGTGAGACTGAAATTGTAGTGAGTGTGGTTTCCTTCTCCTCCTGACTGGTTATGGCAGTATTGAGTAGAGAGAGCCTAGCCTCCAGTTTGGTATATGGTTGCATCACTCACATGTGTTTGAATTTGTTGTTAGGAGGAGGGGGTTGTCTGTGTACATGAGGCTGTTATAACATTGCCTCTGGATTACCACACTCACCAGCTGGACTGGAGAGGAGATTGACAACTGACCTTTGGACATGCTAGAATACTATTGTGAATTCCGTAATAATTGAAAACAAGGTCCAGTGGGGATTGAGGGTGTACTGATATTAATTTCTACTGCTGACTGATATAATAGCTTCATTGAGCAAGTGCCAGGTAACTTAAGTGCAATGTGTTACAATTAACTAAATGCAAAAATGACAAGCAGTCACTTTCTTTCAAGTGTAACAAGGAAATAAGTACAGTAAGCAATGCAGATATCAGTAGTGATTCACAGAAGTACTGAGAAGCTGTGTATTATGTGGAATTAGTGTACCAGTGAAATAACAAGCTAACAAATAACAAGCACATAAACAAAGCTAGATTCAGGAGGCTTGGATGTAGTGTATGCTACAACAAACAAGGTCTACCAATGTCAGTAAGATACAGTTCAAATATGCAGGCACTATAGACCTTAAACCAGAAGTTCCCAGCTATGAATGGCAGAGTACAGCCTATTCTCACACAAGAGTGCAGACCACAAACCTTGTTAATGTTAAATAACTGGCCTGAAGAACTACTGCTTATACCAGAACTAACACACTTGGGCACTGGGCTCTCAATCAGCAGTTCCCAACTTAAAAGGATGAAAGCTACCTGTCCTGCCACCACAGTGCTTGCCACAAACCTTCCTAATGTAAAACAACTGGTCTGAAGGCCAAGTGCTTAAACCAAAAGACTTAGAATGATAGCTATACTTTAATCAAGTTACAACCAAGCAGTAATAACTACAATTTAATACTTCATGTATAGACTGTGTACCATATATTGCTGACATACTCTGCTGATATCCTGTTTCATGTACTTTTCCAGGGGGATATGGCTCCAAAAAGGAACCCTGCATACTCTGCTGCAGAGGACAAAGTGATCCACCAGAGCCTGGTGCATGACTATGCCATCCTGTTTTCACGCACCACCCAGAATCAGCAGGAGAAGTCTGCACTGTGGCAAAACCTTGTCAGCAGGATAAATGATGTTGGCATGCATTATAGGACATATGAGCAAGTGAGACATCACTGCAGTGATTTGATTAGAAATGTCCGCCAGCGTGCTGCAGATATCTGCAGGCAACAGGTTGCCACAGGTGGGGGGATGGCCACACATCCCCCCGTCACCAGACAGGAGGGGCTACTGCTAAGTGTCGTGGATCCAGCCCCAGAACAACAACAGCATCAGACTTGCATCCTGATAGAGGTTGGATCCACACAGCAGCAAGACACTGAGCGTGCAGGTAAGATGCCATATGTACATATGACTGTTCTGTACACTGTTACTTCATGCATGCATAAGGTGTGCACATGGTATGTATCTGTCATCATGATATGTAATTGTGCATGTGTGATATTGGCATTATGAGTAGCTGATGTGTATAAGGGAACTGGTGTACTACTGTACTGTATCATATGCAAAAACAATGGCACACTTGTGCCCACTGACATTACTTTCCTCATATTTCCAGGTCCCTCCCATCTAGCAATGAGGCAGGCCATACATGCTGGTGAGTGTGTTTATCATTACCTGAAAAACTATTTATAATACTAGTAAGAGTAGTGTAACTCAGTAGTATACATGCTGGTGAGTGTTTAATAATACCTGCAATGCTCAGGTTACTACTAGTAAGAGTAGTGTAACTCAGTACTGATGTGTGTGTGTACTGTGGGGTGTGCATGTGTGCAAATGTGCCTGTGCCCATGTGTGCATGTGTGTGTGTGTCCATGAGTGCATGTGTCTATTTCTGAATGTGTGCATTTGTATTGAAGTGCATCACCATAAAATATGTCTTGAGACTGTAATCTGTATTCCCTGTTTTCCTCCCATAGGTTCTGGTGCTGCTCTGGTGACCTGCAGCAGGGAACCTGAATCTTGTGCCCCAGGTACTGATGATGAAGAAATGTTTATAATGGTGCAGGAAGATGTGTCTGGGTCCACCATTGTTCAGCCAATTGACAGTACACAGCTGTCAACCCCTTCAATGCGCACAGTCATCCTGCCATTACATCCTTTGTCACCATTGTCCCTAGGTGATGGACAGTATGCATTGGGCATAGATCAGGGTAATGTGGTACCTGTGGTACATGCATCCCCACAAAGCAGCCATGAGCAGGGTCCTCCAATGGTACCACGCAGACAGTCGCCCATGGGTTCTCGTGGGGGCATCCGTGGCGTACTGCCTCTGGCTGACGTGCCCAAGGAGGTATGTCAACCTCCACTATGTTTTGGACTGTTATGCAGGCACAGGCGCGTATGGAAAGGTACACCAGACAGGGTCTGAGGGAGCTGACAGCATGTCGCACAGCCATGACAGATGGCATGCGTGACATTGCGAATGCTATTTGTAATTTCACAGATGTCGTTGACAGACGTTGTGGGGACATACAACAGCTGCTCCACAACCAGATGTCCATGGGCCAGGGCGATGGTGTGCGTTTGCGGCATTGACGTGGCTGTATGCCGGCAACAGCACCAGCTGGCAGTCGCTGCGGACGACAACAGGCCCACTCATGCACTTCAAGTGCCAGCAGCAGCCCCAGCAATGCTGGGTTAGTTCTGTCATGAGGATG
Organism: Protopterus annectens; assembly: GCF_019279795.1. Lineage (NCBI taxonomy): Eukaryota > Metazoa > Chordata > Ceratodontiformes > Protopteridae > Protopterus > Protopterus annectens. The sequence continues at coordinate 1,419,277,600 of NC_056739.1, read as the reverse complement.
CCCCAGGAGACCACGTGCACTTGGCTCTGGACAGTCCCAGCAGGGAACTGTGTCCAGTCAACACACACCCGCTTCCGATGACAGTACCCAGTCTGGGTTAGTACCGGATACGGTCCGTAGCACCGCTGCCAGGCACAGGTACCGTGTCCGTGCCCACAGACACTGATCTGGATGACCTGACAGGTGAAGTCTGTGGCTGTTTAGTTTAAAAGTGTAATGTGCATCAGGTACTGTGGTTCCCTGATTGCCACATCCAACATGTTTTCCATATGGAAATGCATACACAGAAACATCCCACATCCACACACTTGCCACATTCAGGTTTCAAAACACTATCTAGGTATGTTCTGGTACATGTGCGTGTTACAGTAGCATGTAGCACTATACTGAGTACTGGCAGTTGTCTGTTGTCATGTTGTTTGTATAGGGTGCTGTCAACATCACTGTTTGTTAAGGGAAATGTGCACCCTGCAGTGCATAGCCCCATTTGGCAAAAGCCACATCCCACCCCCAGCATTGTGCACACACACTAACCCCACTCACACTAAAACACGTACTTTCCATTTGCAAGATTCAAACCCCTACCTACCTGTGTTATGACACTAGAAACCGACACATTAGCAGAGTGCGCTATTTGCATTAGTGGGAGAAATCCTTTCTAATGCTGTACTTAGAGGGTGCTGACATCATCTGTGTTTAGGAAGAGGGATGTGCACCCTGTAGTGTGTTCTCCCAGTTGGTAAAAGGCACTTTTCCCTTACAGCATTATGCATACACACAAACCCTACCCACCCTAACTCACATACATTCCCTTTGCAGGATTCAAACCCCTACCTAACTATGTTATGCACTACAGAAAGATGCATTAGCAGAGCCTGCTATACAAATTACTGGGGAGCTTTAATTCAGGTAATATAGTTATAGAGTGCTGACATCATCAGTGTTTCAAAAGGGGAATCTGCATCCTGTAGTGTACTGTCACAGTTGCTAATAGGGGCATTTCCCACACACACATAGATTTATTTATTATTATTTATTTATTTTACATTTGTTGACCGGGCTAGTCTAACTGGATACATGTCCATTTTCAGTAGAGGCCCGGGGAGAAAAGCTCCAGATAAACATTATAAACATTAAAGATTAATAGTGGAATTACATTAACAATTATAAACAGTAGTAATTGTAACATAAAAACGTTGAAACCAAATAAGAATAGAGGGAAAAAAAGAAATTGATCAAATTTTTTTTTTTTTTTGAGGATGAACTACTCTTAGTAAGTGTGGCATAATGAAAATTGTTTAAGGGTAGTTTGTAAAAAAAGGTATAATATACTTGTAAACATTGTAATTATATGCAAACCTTTGTATACAGGAGAATTATAGGAAGGTTGAAGAGGAAGTAGGTTGAAGAAAGGAAAAGTCAGAGAGCAATAAAAAAGGAGATCAGTAATATACATAAGCGGGGTAAAAGGGTGAAAGTGGACCCTAGGGAGTAGGAAGATAGAAGTGAAAGAGGAAGCAATTGGTCAGGGTTTGTGCAGGGGCACAACCAGTGTGATTTTAGGTGAAGTTTGAGTCTTAGTTTAAAGAGAGAAAGGGATGGTATTAGAGTTAGGTCTGTTGGTAGAAGGTTCCAGCATTTGCCAACAGTGTTTGAGAAAATGCTATCACCTGACAAGTTATTAGACTTTGTAGTACAAACAAGTAATCTAGTAGAGGAGCGTAGTGAAGTTAGATTCGTATATGGGGTGATAAGGTTAGTAAGAATAGGTGTATTTTTAGGTTGATAAAAGATTTTGTGAGCAATGATGAGTTGGGAAAATGTTAGTAAGCTAGGTAATTCAAGCCAGTTGAGCTGCTTAAGATTAAGACAATGGTGTATCTTGTATGGATTGCTGGTAGCAAACCTGGCGATATTGTTATAGGCATGAGAAATTTTTTGGAGGTTAGTTCTTTTTAGATTAGTATAAATTGATGAAGCATAGAGAAGTGTAGAGTATACGTGAGAGTGGGCAATGGTGGCCTGAGGAGTAAGGAAAGGTTTGATTCTGTATAAGGAACCAGTTTTTCTGTTCACTGCTTGTATGGTGTTGTTAATGTGTATATCATAGGTGAGGTTGTTGTCGATTGTCACTCCTAGAAGTTTGGTAGATTGTTCAGGTGTTATCAGGGTGCCTTTGCTAGATACAATAGAGAGATCAATAGGAGGGGACCTATTGGTAGGTGGAAATAGTAGCAGTTTAGGTTTTTGGCATTCAAAAGAAGGCAACGTTTTAGGAACCATTCTTCAACCATGTTAAATACTTTTTGGGTTATGTAGTGGAGGTCAGAGGTGGAGTTAGCAGAGCATATAAGTGTGGAATCATCGGCATATTGAATACAGGTGGCTTCAGGGACTGCAATGTGAAGATCATTGATAAATAGTGAAAAAAGAAGGGGTCCCAGAATTGAGCCCTGGGGGACTCCTATGGAGACTGGTAGAAGGGATGATAGTTTATTTTGCCAGACAACTGCTTGTTGCCTATTGTTAAGGTAAGATTTGAACCATTGAATAGCTGGGGGGGTCGAGAGCTAGAAGTTCAAGAGTATTTATCAGTGGGGGATGGTTGACCATATCAAAAGCCTTTGACAGGTCGATGAAAAGAGCAGAAGAGAGGGTGTTGTTATTATGGTTTTTATTGATGGTATCAGTGAAGGATAGAAGGGCGGTGGTGGTGCTGTGAAATGGCCTAAAGCCATGTTGGCAAGTAGCCAAAATATTGTGTTTCATTAAGTGGTTAAGTAACTGATGGTGAATACATTTTTCCATGACTTTAGCTAAGGGTGAAAGAAGAGGTATTGGTCTGTAGTTAGAATAGTCAGTGGATTTACCACCTTTATGAAGTGGGATGATATGGGAGACCTTCCAAATTTCAGGGATGATACCTTCATTAATGGTTCTATTTAGTAGGATGGATATGGGAAAGGTAATGGATTTTGCTGCTATTTGCAGATACTCAGCAGGTAATTGGTTTGCTGAGGGGGAAGAATGCTTAAGCTTTAGGAGGATTTTGTAGATAGAGTTAGTAGAGATGGGGTGAAATCTGAAAGTTGGTAGAGGTATAGAACTATGGGAAAGTTGCTTCATATTTTCAGAAGAAAGCTGGTTTGCTAAGGACTGGATGGTCTCTGTAAAGTAGGTGTTGAAATTGTTCGCAGTTTGGAGTGGGGTGTTTTGGTCAGCATCATGAGGAGATGGTGTACTACAGTGACCAGGTTTAAGGAGACTATTGATGCTTGCCCAGAATTTCTGAGGTTGCTTTTGGTGAGTTTGTTGAAGCTTGCTATAGTAGTTCTTTTTGTCAGATAGTATGGCCTTTTTTGTCATATTTCTAAATTGTCTAAAGATTTGTCTATCAGGGGAGGTTCTGTTATTTCTCCAATTATGCCGAGCTTTATTTCTTTGTAGTATTTTATTCTTAGTTTCAAGTGATAGCCATGGGGCTGGTTTGAATTTCATTCTAATAGATCATTGGGGTGCATGCCTATCTAGGATAGCAAGAAATTGAGAGTTAAAATATGTGACAGCTTCATTGAGTGGAAGGTTTTTAACAGGTTTCCAATCACAAGCTCTAAGTTCGTTTTGGAAGAGTTCAGGGTTGAAATGTTTCTTAGACTGAATTGTTCTATAGGTTGGGGTGATGAAGATATCATTTTTTTGTCTTATTATGTAGGTAAGCATGTGATCACTAAGATCGTCTGGTAAGGTACCTACCTTGTAAGTAGTTGGGTCTTTATTTGTGAGTATCCAGTCTAAGGTACTCTCTTTGTTTGTAGGTTTGTTAATTCTGGTTGTTAGGTTGATTGTTTGAGTAAAACCATGGAGATTAATGTGAGTGGAGGGGTTAATGGTATTAATGGTTTTCCAGTCATAATTAAAGTCACCTAGTACTATTGTTTCCTGTGGGTAATTTGTAGACAGCCATCCAAGGATTTCTTCAATAATTATGTTGTTATTACCAGGGGGTAAGTAGAGACAAATTATATAGAGGATTTTAGGGTTAATCTGCAGTTTAGAGATGAGGATTTCAGCTTTATTTTGCAAGGGTGGGATGTCATTAATAGAGGAGATCTGGAGTCCATTTTTGTAAAGGAGTGCAACTCCTCCTCCCTTACGCTTTAGGCGGTCCTGCAAGAGAATGTTGTAGCCAGGAGGAATTATTTCATTATCCTTGATTCCTGGCTTTAACCATGTTTCTGTAAGGCAGAAAATGTCAATTGAGTGAGTTTCAAGTAGAGCATGAATGTGGGCAATTTTGTTATTTATACTGCGAGTATTTAGGTGCTATTAGTAGGGAGTTAGTAAGTTTATTTAGACTAGTGGGATTTTGGTCAGATGTGTGGTGGTTATTTAGTGAAGCTGCTATGGTAGGGCCTGGATTAGGGTGTATGTCCCCATCCTTTAAGAGATGCTTTATGGATGAGGATATAGGGTTATGTGAGATGTTTGTGAGAAGTTTCCATTTCTTTGTGTTCAGGTTCAGAAGCTTTATATGGATACATCGATGGTATTGTGGTGACAAATAACAAGGAGAGGAAATGATATTTATGTGTTTGTGGGAGTAAACTATATTTGGTGTGGTAATGTGTTTTGGTGGGAGGTTAGTGAGGAATAGATTGGGTTTCTCATAATGGGTGAGGAGGTAGGCAGAGGTAAGGATGGGTAAGAAGATAGATATAAGAGAGAAATTTAGAGTGGGGACTTTGGATATAGTATGCATGCTTAGAAGAATGGCAGTATGATACTTCTGTTGTGTGGTTGGAAAAGGGAATAAGAGGGTCAGTTAGGAAAAGCAGGAAGAACTATAGGAAGAAAGGAGTCAAAGCTGGTTGGGGGTGAAGTAAACAGTAGTAGAGAGTAGTAGTGACAGAGGTGTGGGAGGAAGGTGTGGTTAAGTGGAGGATGTGGAGTGGTTACCAAGTAGGTGGGATGGGGAAGGGGTGTGGCTTAGTGTGTATAAAGGTAGGACCACTGGGGGTGGGTGGGATTTGGGGGTAGGGTAGGGAAGCGGAGCGGGCAGACACAAGTGAATGAGGAGTTGAGAGGAGACAATCAGAGATGCAGGTAGTTTTAGGTAAGTATGTAAGAGCAGTAGGAGGGAGGGTTTGGTAGGATGGAGGATATCCAGAAATAGGAAAGTGCTGTAAAGTATCAGGGGAAGAATCTGGAGGGGGGTGGTGAAGTGCTGAGAGGGATAGACTGAAGGGAAAAAAGAGAGATAATAAAATGTAGAGGTTAGACAGAGATAGAGTGAATGTAGAGAAAAGAATAATGGAGAGGGATAGGAGCGCCACCTACTGGACAATGGTGGTATAGGGGAAAATAGGGGAAGGTGTAGGAAAGAATCCGCTAGTCAGGAGCTCTGGAAAATCCAGTGGGAATGAGTCAGGTCAGACAGAATAAGAGGTGCAGGTATTATGTGGAAGCTAGAAAAGGAGGAGGAGGAGGAGGAGGTGGAGGGTGGGGGAAAGCTGCTGAAACTCAGTCCCCGGGTAGCCTTTGGACACTGGTAGGGCAGAAAATTAGAGGCCTACAGCACAATAGGTATGATTCAAATAACCTACTTTCTTCCTTCTTTAATTAGAAGATGACAGGAAATACAGTCAGGTAGATGCAGCCAAAGCAGTTTGGTCGGGCCACAAGGTCACAATAGAGCTTGAGGTTAAGGAGAGATTCAGGTCCATGTTGAGCTAGGAATTTCTTCCTTCTTTAATAAGAAGATGACAGGAAATACAGTCAGGTAGATGCAGCCAAAGCAGTTTGGTCGGGCCACTAGGTCACAATAGAGCTTGAGGTTAAGGAGAGATTCAGGTCCGTGTTGAGCTAGGAATTTCTTCCTTCTTTAATTAGAAGATGACAGGAAATACAGTCAGGTAGATGCAGCCAAAGCAGTTTGGTCGGGCCACAAGGTCACAATAGAGCTTGAGGTTAAGGAGAGATTCAGGTCCGTGTTGAGCTAGGAATTTCTTCCTTCTTTAATTAGAAGATGACAGGAAATACAGTCAGGTAGATGCAGCCAAAGCAGTTTGGTCGGGCCACAAGGTCACAATAGAGCTTGAGGTTAAGGAGAGATTCAGGTCCGTGTTGAGCTAGGAATTTCTTCCTTCTTTAATTAGAAGATGACAGGAAATACAGTCAGGTAGATGCAGCCAAAGCAGTTTGGTCGGGCCACAAGGTCATAATAGAGCTTGAGGTTAAGGAGAGATTCAGGTCCGTGTTGAGCTAGGAATTTCTTCCTTCTTTAATTAGAAGATGACAGGAAATACAGTCAGGTAGATGCAGCCAAAGCAGTTTGGTTGGGCCACAAGGTCACAATAGAGCTTGAGGTTAAGGAGAGATTCAGGTCCGTGTTGTGCTAGGAATTTCTTCCTTCTTTAATTAGAAGATGACAGGAAATACAGTTCATAGATTTGTTTAGATGTGTTTGAGGTTTGCATATGAACATAGATGTGTTTGAGGTTTGCATATGTGGGGGATCCAGTACTCCAGTGTGATTAATATATGGTTCGATTGCAACAATGAGGGATATACTTCAAGTGGTGAGCATTTTGTACTCATGTTTGTGATGATCAGGTCTAGTATATTTTCCCCTCTTGTGGGAATGTTGACTACTTGTTCCATAGCTAAAGAGTTTCTGAACTATGGGAACCCTAGAGTTTGGGTATTGTGGCTTGAGTAATGTTCACAGTCTATGTTTGAGTAGTTGAAGTCACCCAGTATGATGGTGTTTGCAAAGAAATCTATACTCTCCTGTGTTGTCATGCAGGCTGTGTGGGATTCCTGAGTTTGAGAGGGTGATGTAAGAGCTCCTCTGTGTCTCTTTCCATGTGGTCCAGGGAGGTATGTCTCAGGTTGTTCACACCAGCATGGACAATGACTGCCTCATACTTGTACTTGCTGTGGAGTGACCTGAGTGCTTGTGTTATGTGGCACATTCTATCACCCGACAGGTAGCTAAATGTGACCCTCACCTTGCTCAGTCTGGAGAGCGGGATATCAGTGTGTCTGACTATGGCATCACCTATTATAGGTGTGTCACACATTGTGTTTGGCCTTATGGGCTGTGCCTGTTAAGAACACTGACTTTGTGAGGTCTGTGTTGCTTGAGATATGTGTTCATGTGGGATGCAGCGTGTCTGGCCATGTCATTTCTGTCCGTGGTCTGGTAAGTATCACCTTTGGTGACATAGGTATTCATATGTCAGCTGGTGAGCATTTGCAGTTTTACCTACTGAAAGTGGTACAGCTTGTTTGTTGTACAATGGACTACATGCAGCCCTGCTTACAGTAGCTATGTTTGCATGCATGTTTCCTTGCAGTTACCCTGGAATACTGATCCGACCTGCCATGCAGAGTTACACAGCTTCTGTGGACTCCTAGTGACATCTGCATAGCTTACTATATGTATGTTCATGTCTCACTTGACAGAATGTCACTGTTTCTCCTGTGCACATGTATGTTGCCTGTGACACTTTGCATATGACTTACCTGGCATCTGTCCACGTGAGCAGTCATATATGCCACTGCAGGACTCTAAACCTGATGATGCACACACTCGAAACATTCCTCAGCATGGAGAACATCGCTATCTGTGCAGTAACAGATACCGGATTCAGGGCTACCAACAGCACCCCAGCACTACCAAGTTATACCTCATACCATGCTTTTCAGGCCCAAAACTTGCAGAAAACCACAAAAGGAGGGGGTGTATTGATATTCATCCAAGATACCCACACCTCCAGGTTGGTGGCAAAGCATCAAACATCAGAGACTATCCATATGCAAGTAACAATGGGTAAAACTGCCTTCCAGGTTATAGCCTGCTACAGACCACCCTCACAAACACAAGAACCGCACTTGGCCTTCCTGAAAACAGTTGGAAATATGTAGGTCTGTCCATACACCATTATATTGGGTGAGTTAAACTACCCAAACAAAGACTGGGAGCATGACTGTAGCTCCAACACCCTAGCCCAAAGATTACTGGAATTTATATACCAAAATGCTATGGAACAACTTGTTACCACTCACACAAGAGGGGAAAACATACTGAACCTGATCATCACCAACATGGGGACTCCATGCTCCAGACCAGAAGTGTATCCCTCACTGGTAAGATCAGACCATAAACTAATCTCACTGGATATCCACATCCCAAGGCCACCCCCTGCACAGAAGAATACAGTCAACGACTCATGTAAAGCATGTTCACACTCTTCATAAATGATGTGGAAACCTTCGAAGCCCCCAGGCCTGTTGAAAATATGGACCAGACTGCAGATACCTGTATAAAGGCATTCTATGGACACCTTCAGGAATGCATGGATCATGCAATCCCAAATAAAAGCAAGATCCAATCCTCCAAAGGCAGACGTCCTGTGTGGTGGACACCAGCCATAAACAAACTATAAAATAGAAGGATGAAGCTACTAAATGATACAACAAACTCCCAAAATGTGAAGGCATCAGTGATGAGTATTAGAAGAAAACTACAGGCACTCATAAGATTGTCTAAGGCCATCTTTGAGAGAAGATTCCACAAGACACTGAGGATAATCACAAGGCTTTCTTTAGTTATGTTAGGAACCTGGGTGGTAATTCCCAGATATGCTCAGAGGTAGTCCAAGATGTCAAAAGAAACACCAAACACACAGACATTGCCAACATCCTAGTGGACAGGTTCACTGCTAACTTCTCCCTCCACAGCAAAAGGGCAAATATTTCTCCCAGCAGAGTGCTGCCCCTGACATCTCAGATGCTCAGGTAAGAGCTGCCCTCTCCAAAGCAATAAACACTGCATCAATGGGACCAGACAGTGTCCCAGGCTGTGTCCTACATGAACTCCAAGAAGAGCTACACCCAGACATAACACTACTGTTCAATCCCAGCCTTACTACATGATATGTGGCCAAAGAGTGGCGTACAGCAACAGTGGTCCCTCTACATTTAGGTGGTGCCTTAACGGATCCAGGACACTATCGCCCCATAAGTCTGAATAGCTTGGTCTGCAAAGCTATGGCAAGGATCATCATGAACCTCATAAATATAGATATTGGGGACCTACAGACACTGCATCATACACAGTTTGGCTTTGTCAATGGCAGATCCTGCCTCTCAAACCTGTTTGATTTCTTTGAAACAGTCACCAAGGCCACTGTCAAGGGGAAGGTGGCCTACACAGCCTACCTGGACCTAGCATAAGCCCTTGATACAATACCCCACTTGTGCATTCTAGGGAAGCTCACCAGTGTGCATATTAACCCCTATGTCACTACATATATTGCACAGTGGCTCAAGGGCAGAACACACATGGTTAGAATTGCTGGAGCCATGTCAGCCTCAAAACCAGTTACAAGTGGTGTCCCACAAGGCTCAGCCCTGGGATCTGTCTTGTTCAGTATATATTTATCAGAGGTACAGGCCAACATGGAAGGACTGTGGCTAAGCAAGTCGCAGATGACTGCAAACTGGACGCCATAATAAACTCTCCAGCCAACACGCTCATCCTCCAAAAGGGCCTCTTAGAAACAGATGACTTGTGTCACAGCCATGGCCTCAAGCTGAATGCCAAAAAGTGTATAGTCATCCCCTTTAGCAAAAACAAAGTGACCACAAAGTACCACATATGTGTTAATCCATTAAGTACAGAAGAAGGAATTATGGACCTTGGGGCACACAAGTTGATACCATTCTCTCATTTGACAACCACATGGCCAAAGTGGTTAGAAAAACAGTTTATATAGGCCACCTCATCATGGAGGGATTCACATGTAGCTCAGGGGGGAACATTGTACCTCTTTACTCATCCCTCATCATGCCCATGATTGACTACAATGCCCCTGTCGGCATGCACCTTACCAGACACCTGCAGTAACTGGAAAGACCACAAAAGTACCTCAACAAGAGGATCAAAGGGCTCAAACATATGCCATATACTGACTGGTTAAAGAAACAACAGCTCTACTCAGTGGCATACTGCCTCTTCATAGGCAATCTGTGCCTGACATATAAAGCCATGTCAAACCCTGACGTAATGGTTATGCTGCACCTCAGAATATCCAAATCCCATCAAGCTACACGCTGGACAGACTTGAACCTCAGGAGTGATATACATAGGACATGCTGGAGGGACACATTCATAACTCAGAGGCTCCCTTCACTCTGGAATAGTATCCCAATACAGGTTAGGCAGAGTCACTCAGTGACTGTCTTCAAGAGGAATATTAATGACTGGATGGGACATTGTAGGTTTACCCTGGGTATCACTTATGTGTCACTGTTAGACAGAGGCACAGTATACAAACCTTGGAAAAGGGCATAGCAATAGATAGATTTACAATGCATGGTGAAAGCCACTCACATTCTGGCTAGGTTTATAAATGCCCTAGGGCAGATAGCCTAGTATGAACCTATGAACCTATGTATCTTGTTCACCATTGGCCCTATGTGCTGTTAATCACCAATGCAATCTCAATACTATGATAGCATGTGCAAAGGTCAGTTGTCAGTCACCTCTATGGTACAGTTGTGGAATATGTGAGTCATGTAGTAATGTCACAGCTGCCACATGTACACAGTGAACCCTATCCCCTACCCATGGATGTACAACACATGTATGAGATGGAAACACATAGCCAAACTGTGGACTAAGTACTCTGAACCCAGTACTGGCATAACCTGTCAGGTGGCATGAAATACTACAGTGACTGCAATACCAGTCTGATGTAGACCTACACTGACAGCAATACAAGCACGGGAACACACCGGGCCATTCATGGAGCCTAAGAATGGCATCCTGCCTGAGTGGCAGACACCTCTGCAGCTGGCACACAGGCATACGTTAGGCCTGAATACAGCACGCATAACACATAGCACACAAATCCTGCATGCCAAACAAGCACAATCTGTACAGCTATACAACACTCCTGCTGCAGTTGTGTTAGGTACTTTTATTGTCCGGTACAGTGAGGTCATGCTCACCAGGCTGGACAAGGTGAAGGTCACAGTGATATGCTCATGGGGCACTATGGTCCACCACATAACACAAGCATACAGGTCAGTCAGATGCATGGACACATATGACTCAGTCATTGTCCATGCCACTACAGCTGACGTGTGATGTCCCTCACTGGAATACATGATAGGGAACATGGAAGGGCTCACTGAGCAAGTGGCACAGGCTGGTGGAACCCTGACCTTGGTTGGCATCATACCCTCACCAGGAATGCTGACATATTACTGAATGCTAATGAATTACTGTAGCTACAACACCCTAGCTGAAAGGTTCTTAGCATGCAGTCACTGCATTGCTATGGAACAACTTCTTACCACTCCCACAACAGGTGAAAAGATGCAGCACCTGTTCATCAACAACATGTAGACTATATGCCCCAGACCAGGTGTATCCCTCACTACTAGGTTGATAGCATCTACATCTCACACTGTATATACACATCCCACATGCAGCACCTGCACAGAAGACCACAGTCATAATGTTACCCAGTGCAAATACCATGTATTCACATGTGGCAGGCATCACACATGGTAACTATTGAAGGTCACAGGTACATATGTGTATTTGGCATACACATACATCATGTGTGCATTGCCATAACTGGTTTAATCGATGTCATGCATTATTGTGAGAAACAAACCGCACACATGGGCATTCTGTGTGAGCAAAACACTAGTGACATGTCTGGAATCAAAAGCCATATATAATTGTGCTATTGTTTAGAAAGGGGTATGTGCATCCTGTAGTGTGTTTTCCCAGTTGCCAAAAGGGATGTTCCTTTCATACAAGCACACTAGCCCCCCTTCACACACACTTGCCAGATTTAAACCCCTACTTAACTGTGTTATGACACTAGAGACAGACACATTAGCAGAGCGCGCTATTCGCATTATTGGGAGGTTTCTTTTCTCCTGATATACTTATAGGGTGCTGACATCATCGTTGTTTAGAAAGGGTAATGGGCATCCTGTGGTGTGTTTTCACAGTTGCCAAAAGGGATGTTCCTTTCATACAAACACACTAACACCCCTTCACACTCACTTGCTATTTGCTGGATTCAAACCCCTACCTAACTATGTTATGACACTAGAGACGGATGCATTAACAGAGCGCACTATTCACATTACTGGGAGATTTTTTTCTCCTGATATACTTATAGGGTGCTGACATCATCAGTGTTTAGAAAGGGGAATGGGCATCCTGTGGTGTGTTTTCACAGTTGCCAAAAGGGGTGTTCCTTTCATACACATTTACACACACACTTGCTGGATTTAAACTCTTACCTAACTATGTTATGACACTAGAGACAGATGCATTAGAAGAGCGTGCTATTCGCATTACTGGGATATTTCCTTTCTCCTGATATACTTATAGGGTGCTGACATCATCAGTGTTTAGAAAGGGGAATGGGCATCCTGTGGTGTGTTTTCACAGTTGCCAAAAGGGATGATCCTTTCATACACACTCACTAACCCCCCTTCACACACACTTGCCACTTGCTGGATTTAAACTCTTACCTAACTATGTTATGACACTGGAGACGGATGCATTAGCTGAGCGCACTATTCGGATTACTGGGAGATTTCCTTTCTCCTGATATACTTATAGGGTGCTCACATCATCAGTGTTTAGAAAGGGGAATGAGCATCCTGTGCTGTGTTTTCCCAGTTGCTAAAAGGAACATTTCCCTCACACAGACTTGCACACAGACCAACCACAATCACCCACACACACACACTCTGGATAAGCTGTCATTCCTTAGGGCAAACAGCCTAGTGTTGGCCTCTACACCCATATGTTTAACTGTCAGATGCACATTATTTGGTGCTGATAGCAGTGTTTGCAGGTCTTTATTGCCATAACATTTCCTGTTTGTATGAACAACTTGTGTATCTGTGGAAGATGTTTGCATATGGGGGAAATCCACTATATCATGTATGTCTCTGTAGTCATTTAATTGTGAGCACTGTTCAGATTGCTATAATGTTGTTGGTTACTGGAATAACACGTACATATACCAGATATATGTGGCAAAATGCTAAACTGATATTTGGACTAAGTGTGTGAGCATGCCCAGTTCAGCCTTCCCATGGCATGTTGTGTAAAAGATGTCTCATTTATCAAAGTGTGTGAGCATGCCCAGTGTGAGCTTTCCATATGTTGAACTCTGCAGCTCATCACATTTGTGGATGAGTGTGAACTTCAACAAATATCTCCCGTTTATGGTTGTGTGTTCTGTGTCATGTTGTGTAATTACTGTCCAAATGCTTTTTGTGTGAACACAACAGGGATTATACTGTGCCTGCAGGGTTTGCATGGGATACTTTGCATACAACTGTCAACATCCGTTCATACTGACCTAACACGGTAGTACTGTATAGTGTAGTGGTTCAGTACTTTCACTGTGGTGGACAGTATCCTGGGCTTTAGTCCTATCACTGCTTTACATTTCCATAGTGAGCACAACAGCCTGGTTAGGGTCCAGTTGTGCACATCTGACCATGTTGCATTATGTTCAGATATTAACTACTTACAACAGCCTCGTCCAACATCAGTAGTGTATTCCACAACATAGGTGTACATTGGCAAACACTACCGATGTGCCCTAGGCCATTTCTAATGCTAGTCAGAGAGTGTGTTTGTCCTTCAACACATTGTAAGTGTAGTTTGCCATGACATATGTCATGTTTAGTATACTGTGCCTCTGTCTACCCGTGACATAACAGTGATACCCAGGGTAGACCTACCATCTCCCATCCACTCATTAAGATTCCTGCTGAGGAGAATCAATGAGTGACTCTATGGATAACCTGTACTGGTAGTTTACTCATGCGTGGGGGTGGCTTCTGTGTTATGGATAATGCAGTACAGCTTGTTCTATGTATGTCAGTGCTGGGGTTCAGGTCCCTCATGTGCATAGCTCACTGCCATTCAGATTGTACAAGGTGCAGCATGTTCCTTGATTCCAGCTTGGACATGGCTTTCTACATCAGGCACAGCTTGCATCTGGGTGGCCAGCATGGCAGTGTGTGGAGTTGCACTCTTGTTTAATCAGGCAACACATTACATCTGTTCAAGCTCTGTGATACTCCTGGTGGGGTACTGTTGTGGACTTTACAGTTGATGGAGGTGTTGGCTGAGGTACATCCCACAGGGGCTGTTGTAGTCAATTGTAACGCTGATGAAGGATAACTGCAGAACCACAATGACCTCCCCTTATCTAGATGTCATAACCTTTATTATTAGGTTGGTAGATGGATTGTTTCTGTTAACACTACAGCCACATGTTTGTCCAATGCAGGATATCTATCACCTTGTGTACCCAGGTCTGTCATTACATGTTAAGTATGTAATGGGTTAACACCTATGTGGTATTTGGTGGTCACTTACTGTATATCCACAGAGGTTGACTATACAGTTTTCTCCATTTAACTTGCTGACATGGCTATGGCACCAGTTGTCTGTTTCTATGTGGCACTTTTGTGGGATGCTTGTGTCAGCTGGAGTGTCAGATATGTTGGACAGTTTGTAGTCCTCTGCAAACACGTTCAGGCACAGTCCTTACATGTTGGCCTGTACCTATGGGGCATATATACCAGACGGGGAAGGTCCCAGGACCAAGCTTTGTGGGATACCTGTTATATGTGGTTTGTAGTCTGACATGGCTGCAGCATGTCTGACCATGTCAGTTCTCTCATTGGTCTGGTTTGCAACCCCTCTAGTGACATAGGGGTGTATATATAAGCTGGTGAGCATATCTATATTGAACACATAGGGTATTGTATGGAAGGCTTTGCAAGGTCCAGCTACGCTATGTGGACCACATTGCCCTCATCAGTGACCTCAATTACTGTTTCAACTGAGTCACACATGTTTCGGGGCAGGGTCTGCACTTAATAAACCCACACTGGGTAGGGTCGGGTGTCAATAGATCCCCAATATCTTTATGTCTGCAGTACATGCTGATCCTTTCCATAGCTGTGCAGACCAAGCTTCTCAGGATTCTGTGGTGGTTGTTTTTAGTATCCATTCAGGCGACACCTTTCTTGAGAACGACCACTGTTGTTGTACACTGCTCTTTGGGTACATATCCTGTGGTAAGGCTGACATAATGTCAGGGAGGCAGCAGTCTGCTGGGAAAGATTTTTTGCATTATTGGGGGGGGGGGGGTTGCACTGCACCTGTCAGGATGTATGTTGCCAATACGTGTGTGTGTTTGGTATGTTGTTTGTAATATTTGTGTGATCCAGAGCATATCTGGGAATTCACAACACACTTCCTACCATCAGTTGCAGCAGCCTTGGGATTATCCTTAGTGTCCTGTACAATTTGTATCATAATAGGTTCATAGGTTCATACTAGGCTATCCACCCAAGGGCATTTGTAAGCCTAGCCACAGTGTGTGTGGCTTTTGCCACCCCTTGCTATGTGAATATTATGGCCATTTATGATTTACTTAGCTGTGCCTCTGTCTGGACATGACACAGTAAAGACCTCCAGTGTACATCTACAATCTACAATCTACAATCATCCATCCATTTTGCCAACATCCTGTTGAAGAGTGTCAGTGAGGGGCTCTGCCTAACATGTAGTGGTATTCTGTTCCAGGGTGTGGAGAGCCTCAGGGTTAGGTATCTGTCCCTCCTGCACATCCTGTTTGATTATGTGTTGAGGTTGACATCTCTGACTCACACAGCTCCGATGGCTTTGGGTTTTCTGAGGTGGAGCATGTCCATTACTTCTGTGTTGGACATGGACTTGTACAACAGACATACAATGCCTCTGTGTAGGCTGCATTCAGCTGTGGTGTCTACAGCCAGGCAGCATATGACATATATTTGAGACCCTTTCTAACTCTTGGTGAGGTACCTTTGAGGTCTTTCTAACTGCTGCAGGCGCCAGGTAATGTACATCCCAAATGAGGCATTGTACTACATTATGGGTCTGATAAGGGAACAGTATAGGGGCACAATGATCTTTGTTGACATAAATGTGAATCTTTTCATGATACAGTGTCCAGTATAGACAGTCTTCCTAGCCAAATTGGCAATGTGACTGTCACATAACAGGTTACTGTCCACTTGTGTCACTAGGTCCCTGATTACTCCTTCCATACATAATGGTTTACTACCTATGTGGTAATTTGTGTGTACCTTGTTTTGTATTTGGTGGTACATTCATACTGTCCACTGTCTTCAGGTCAGCGGGGTGGGGTTCCTGTGTGTGAGAGTGTGGTCTGTAGCATGCTACAGACTGTACAGCAGTCTTGCCTATGGTTAGTTGCACATGGGTGAACTGCAATGACGTAAGCATTGTCAGTTAACTGGACATATAGGTGTCTGTGCTGAATATGGATACTCACCCTCCTTTTATGTTTTGTTCCAGGTTTTGTGGCCATAACACATGATATGTGGTATTACCTGGTAGTGCTGGTGTGCTGTCACGAGGCTTGCAGCAGGTTTCTATCACTGGACAGACATCGATGTTCTCCATACTGGGGAGGGCCTCAGGAGCATACATATTGAGGTTTACACGTCTGGCATTGATCAGCATTACCCTTCTGTTTCTTTCCAGTTTTGTTTTCTATGGTGGTGGGTTAGTCTTTATGGCCTTGCCTACAAAAGGATCTCTGTAGGTTGCAAAGCCTTAGGCAATATCCAGATGCCCATGGGTAACAGGTGCAAGCCATCCCTGGAACAGCAGCATGTCTCACTATGGAGTCACCTATTACAACTGTATCAGGCATGTTGTTTCTCCTTCTGTCCTGTGACTGTTTGGCACACCAGCTTTGTGTACTATGTGTTACATGTGCTATGTCTGGAGGTTGTTTTATTGGGTGTCTGCTTTGGAGGCTTGTGTTGGTGTTGTGTGTTTGTAATTAGGGCCTCTGGGAATGTTTTTGTGTTTATGTGTTTGGTTTACAGTCGTTGTAGGTCTATGTGGGACTGGGTTTGTGGTGTATGTGGTTACCTTGTCCTCCTGACTAGTTTTGACAGTGCTGATTTGGGGGTGCTCAGGCTCCGGTTTGGCTACCTGGTTGCGTCTATCACATATATTTGTATTTATTGGGGTGAGTTGTTGTGTGTGTACTTGGGACAGGTGTCACATTGCCTCTGGATTCACAGATTCTACTTGTTTTGCCTGGCCTTAGTGGATTGTATGTGTGGACACATTTTATTGTCATACTAGTGATCACTGATTACTTCACTTTTTATGTTTGATCTATCATGTGGTAGCTTCCTCATTCTCTTCAATGGTTTAGTAATTGCTGGAGTCCAGCATGCCAGATGCCTGGGTGTATGGCATTGTGTCTTGTTGTTATTTGTGATTGCAGACTCCAAGCACTCTTGGCTGAGTTAATGTTATGCCTGTATAACATGTTCTGCAGTGTGTCCCATATTCTGGATTTGCACAGGGCCTTTCATGGATTCCACATTGGTTTGTAGGGGTGCAAGCTATGCTTTATACATGTGTTTCACTGTGGTATTCTGGCCAGGGACTGGGGTCGGGATGTGTAACTACAGTGTGATTACTCTATGGTCTGGTCTTACCAGTGAGGGATACACTTCTCATCTTGACATCCAGTACACATATTTCTGATTATCACATCCAGTATGCTTACCCCTCTTGTGGAAGTGTTACATTTTGCATGTCCATTTTGTTTGATGGATTCTGGGAAATTGTCTACAAATGTGTCGGTTCTAGTATAATACAAAGAGTATAGTGACAAACATCTCAAAAGCTGACTTCACACTTCTTCAGACTGAGATGGTATCCTTTAAGCCCACTGGGCCAGTGGAAACTACAACACACAATGGTGAATCCTTCACAGACGCTTTCTACGGACATCTCCAAGAAAGCATGGACCATGCAATCACATATAAAACCAAGACCCTCTCCACCAAGAGAAAGTGGCCTGTCTGGTGGACCCCAGCCATAAACAAACTGTATAACAAATGAAGGATACTAATGCAAGACAGAAGCTAAATCTCCTAAAGGGAAGGCAGCTGTGAGCAGCACTAGTAAAAAGCTACATTCTCTCATAAAGACATCCAAGGTCAACTTTGAGACAAAAATCACCAAAGACAATGAAGATAACCACAATGCCTTCTTCAGTTATGTCAGAAACCTGGGTGGGAACCCTCAGATATGTTCAGAGTTGGTACACAACAACATAAATTTCAGTGACCTGACAGATATTGGCAACATTCTGGCAGACAGGTTCAGTGCAATTTTCCCCCTCCCTCATCCCCAAAAGAAGATAGTTATCACAGCTGAATGTAACCTCACTGTCATCTCAGATGTCCATGTGAGAGCCGCACTCAGCAAAGACAAAAACACAGCATCAATGGGACCTGATGGTATCCCCAGTTGCGTGCTATGTGAACTCCAGAAGGAGCTAAACCCGTATATACAAATGCTATTTAACCTTAGCCTTGCTACAGGATATGTACCTGAACACTGGCGTGCAGCAACAGTGGTCCCACTCCACAAAGGAGATGCCTCCACAGACCCTGGGAACTACCACCACACAAGCTTAACCAGCCTTGTCTGCAAAGCTATGGAAAGAGTCATTATGGAGCTCTTAAACAGAGACATTGGTGACCTACAGACCCTTGATCCCACCCAGTTCAGCTTTGTACAGGGCAGATCCTGCCTTTTGCACCTAGTTGACTATTTTGAAACTGTCAGTAGGGCCATTGATGAGGGCTAAGCGGTCCACGCAGCCTGCCTGCACTTGGCTAAGGCCTTTGACACAATACCCCACTCAGGCATCATAGACAAGCTCAACAGCTGAAATATAAAACCATATGTCACAGGATAGGTTGCAAAATGGCTAAGAAACAGAACCCATAAAGTTGACATTGCAGGTGCCTTGTCAGATTCAAAGCCAGTCACAAGTGGTGTCTCACAAGGATCTGTCCTGGGACCCCTCTTATTTGGCATTTACTTTTCAGATGTGAAAGCAAACATAGGAGGGTTGTGGCTGACAAAGTTTGCAGAAGACTGCAGCCTAGGCACCATAGTGAATACATCAGCCAGCACACACATCCTACAGAATGCCCTCACAAAAACAGATAGCTGGTGCCGGATTCATGGCCTGAAACTGAATGCAACTGATGTGTAGTCATCCCCTTTGGGATGAACAAAGTACCCACAAATTAACACATAGACAGCAATCCACTGAGCACAGAAAACAAATCAGACACCTGGGGACCCATGTAGATAGTGACCTCTCGTTTGACACCCATGTTGCCAAAGTGGTTAGAAAGACTTTCTATCTTGCCCACCTTATCATGAAGGGTTTTCCATCCAGATCAAAGGAGGTCATTGTACCCCTATACTTCTCCCTTATCAGGCCCATGATTGAATACAAAGCCCCATTTGGTATGTACCTCACCCAGCACTTGCAACAGCTGGAGAGACCCCAAATGTACCTTACCAAGAGGATCAAGGGTCTATAACACATGTCATATGCTTCCAGACTAAAGAAAATCCAGCTTTATTCAGTAGCGTACCGCCTACTTACAGGTGACCTATGCCTGACATACAAGACCATGTCCAATCAGGATTTGGTGGACATGCTCCCCTGCAAGCAATCCAAATCCACCAGAACCATGAGAGCTAAAGATTTGAACCTCAGCACATACATGTATAGGACATGCTGGAGGGACAGTCATAACTCAGAGGCTTCTTACACTCTAGCACAGAATCCCAGTTCATGTTAGACAGAGTCCCTCACTGACTCTCTTCAAGAGAAATCTGGACAAGTGGATGTGAGATCGTAGGTTTACCCCAGGGGTCCTCCCTGTGTCACTACTAGACAGAGGGACAGTCAACTTATTTGATTAAGTAAGGGGGTCATAATGTGTCACTACTAAGTCAGAGGCACAATATTCGGAATCTATTCTGTACACTCATTACCACTATAAGGGGTGGCAATAGCCACATCACTATGGCTAGGCTTATAAATGCACTAGGGCAGATAGCCTAGTAGTAAACTATGAAACTATGAAACTATGGTGTATGTGTAGGTATTTTCAGTCAAGCAATATAATGTGGTTTGGGGGCTTGATATCTTCATGTATTCCAACATAGGCCTGGTGCAGTTCCTGCTATTAGGACAGTGGTCTGCAGCAAGCTATATAGTAGTAGGCAGTTTTAGCCATTGGTATTTGACCATGACTAATCCATGCTGCTTCTTGTTGTGGTACCAACATGGGGGTGTGGTTATCCATGACATTTATTGCTAGTCACCCTCGTTTTGTAGCTTGTTCCATGTTTTGCAGCTGTACATCACTGTATGAGGTGTGACCTGGTAGTGTTAGGGTGCTGATGTGGGCTTTGACCCAGTTTTCTATTACAGCACTGAAATCTACATTCTCTATACTGTGTGCATTTACACTGCACGCATCTTGCTGTTTATACTTCTGGCATTGGGTAGCATTACATCTAGGTTCCTATCCCTTGTGGTACCTATGAAGGTGGGTTTGTGTTTTTGTGGTTCATGATTGGTGAGGGTGGATGTTAGTCAGGGTCCTCAGGTGTGCATATGGTACATGGTGTTACATTACTTAACACATGGCATTCATGCCTCAGGTGGTGCTGCAGGGCTGCCTCTGTCGGATGCACATACTACACTCCCTGTACATGTTTGGAAGCAGGTTGTGTCATGTTGGCATCCCTGTTACTATATGAGTGAGTCGGAGGGGGTATCAGTCCCAGTGTTCCTACTGAGCCTGCTATGCGTTGCCTCTTTGTCAAGGCCAGGGCATACTGGGCACGCCTCCTTCTGCCTACTGGGGCAAGGTCAGGTTGTTCCTCCTCCGAGTCACCCTCTGCCTGTGGTGGCCTTGGCAATGGTGGGGGTATGTTTGGCCCAGCCCTATGCTGGTCCTGCTGCAGCTGTTTCCACAGGATCATATTATGTAGCATAGCACATATCATGATCATTTGGGTACATGTAGTTGGTGTGTACTGCAAGGCTCCACCAGATGTGTCCAGACACCGGAACTGTGACTTGAGCAGCCCAAACACACGCACTATGACATTACATGTTTGTGCGTGTGCCTCATTATGGCGTTCCTGTTCAGGTGTGTGTGCATTTCTGATGGGTGTCATCAGCCACGGCATAAGTGCATAACCTGCATCCCCCACTAGGTGTCCATGTGGGAAGTCCCCACTGGCAAATGATTGGTACAGCTGCGTCAGATGCCAGATGTGGGAATCGTGGTAGCTCCCAGGGCAGCCAGCACACACGTTCATTATTATGCCCTGGGCATCACACATGACCTGGCAGTTGATGGAGGGTAATCCCTTGCGGTTAATATAGGCTCTACCCCGCTCACCGGCTGGTGCTTTGATGCATATGTGCGTGCAGTCTATTGCACCCAGTACCTCAGGGTATCCCGCTACTTGCTGGAAGAGACGCATATTGCTGGCCACAACCTCACGGGCATTAGGGAAATATACATGATCACCGACATGTGCTGACATGGCATCCAGGAACTGGTGCAGTACCCTGGAGGCTGATGCCTGTGATATCCCCATCATATCACCAGTTGGTCTCTGGAAGGTACCTGTTGCTAGTATTCTTAGGCCAACACATACCTTGGTTTCCACTGGGATGGGTTCCCCTCTGTTGGTTCTGTGTGTGAGACGTGGCCTGCACAGCTCAACAATTTGCTGCAGAAGGTCTCTGTCCACTCTGTAGCGCTCTACTATCTCCAGCTCATGTAACCCATGGTAGGTGACCCTGGGCCTGTATACTCTTCTCCTTCTCCTCACTCTGGGTTGTCTGTCAGCATCTGCATTGTCACCACCCTCAGCAATTCGCCTATGCCTGATTATAACAGCTATGGCAGCCCCTAGCATTTCTGCTCTGAGTTCAGCTTTTTCAGTTTTCAATTCTGATAGCTTACTCCTTTCTTGCAGTATCTCTTCAGAGAAACACCCTGCACTGCTGTTTGCAGTGTTTTAAGTGCTAGGTTGGGCTTCTAGTCTGCCTGTGTAATTGCCTGCTTCTAATTGTTATCACTGACAGCTTCCTTGTAATCTGGTTGTTTCCTTTTTCCTCTCTGCTTCCTCAAGGGGAGCACTGTGCACACCAGCATAAGCACAATCACAGTGACTTAAACGCGCGCACACATCCTTACATGGTTTGAACTGGGCTGCTTCATGGTAAAACGCGCGCACATTGCCTTCCACATGTGCACGCCCGCGCAAACCATTGTAAATGGTTTGCAACACGCTCCCACATGTTGAACCTGCCTTACACACGTGCACACGTGCGCATGTACATATATCAAGAAAGTTTGAGTGTAGGGATAGTGTGCACCCTCTATTTCTTGACTTTCCTAGTGTTCTGTTGGGACACACCTCTCTCCCTGATGTCTGTCTGTCATCTGTCACATTACACTGCCCTCCAATGTGATATATTTATTTCTATCATTTCCCCCCATGATGTCATCTACCTCTTACTCTATTCCTCCCCATTCTCTAACTCTTACACTACTCGGAAAGTGCTCATTACCTATGTGGCAGTGTGATTCAGTATTGAAACCCTCATTTACATAGGATTGCCTAGTAATGTTTAGTTACATCTCTTACACTGAGCTTCCCCCCCTTGGCAACCACTACATGGTGGCCATATTGTTTTTGGTCTGCTAGTCCCTGCATTGTCATTCCATGTAATACATAAAACCCACAATTGTGAGTGTATAATCTTCGTTTTTTACTTTTGAGCAGCGCACCCCGTTTGCGCGGATGTGCGCTGCAGTTAAACATAAAAATCCCCCGAAAAAAAAAAGTTATTTTAAATAATTTTGCATCACTTTTTAATGCCAATGGCCACATATTTGGCCATTGGCATGCTAGATGACACATATGCACCCTTTATTTGGAGCTGACATAGCTCCATTGTCAATTTTGCAGAAATGTACTCAGTTGTCAGCTGAGTACATTTCTGCAGCTGAAACGTCCATTACATGGACTGGTTTGGGCTTCCTGGATCGCTCAAATACCTCATTTGCATATCTTTGAGCTGCAAATGAGGTATTGAGCATTTCCACGCCATGTCCGTGTAAGAGATGTTTTAGCTGTCTCTTACACGGAGGTTTGGGCTGTTCCTGGATCGGGAGGCTTACACGGAGGCTTACACTACTCTTAAACTCCATGTAAGCCTTCGTGAATCCATCCTTATGTGTGCTGAATTCAGCAATATGTTAGTACAATGCATTAGTACATTTTTTATTTTTATCTTTAATAACCAAGACGTGTTCGTAAATATGATTGTTACATTTTATTCTGTTTTTCCACATTAAATGCTGAAAAGCAAACACACTGAGCTAAATAAACCACATTTTTAGGAACACAAGAAAAACAACCTTTAATTACATATTTATTTCTCCTAATGGTAAAGCAATCCCCAAACCCTGATGTAGCAACATTGGAGGCATGATCCACATTTGAATGTCCATTTCTTCTTATACTGATTAATTGAACCAAATTTTGGAATGTTTAGAGGTAGATATGATTTTATTATCAGACAGGAAAATGCCTCCAGGTCAGTGTGAACAAGACCTGTATCAGATGGTTGACAAAGAATGGATGCAACTGTGGGTGAAGATGCTGGAAGAAAAAAATGTTTTTTTTACTGTGGTAAGAAACAAATAGGTAGTAGCATACCACTTGTCCTCAAACAGAAAGTATGACAATGAAGATACACAGATTTTTTTTTCATTACTACACAAAAAAGGCAATTATACAACATTTAGATTAATCTGACTACAGGGCTATTCTGACCACACTGTTAACAATAGATGAGGCACATCTGTAAAATAAGAAATGAGAACTTGAAATTCTTGATCCAAAGCTTTAGGCTTCTTTATCATTTTACTGATAGAAAGGATGCTGTCTGTAACCTTGCCCAGTGTTAGGTAATAAAATAATGCTTAAGGCATATCTTGCCCACCTAGGTAGTAGCTAGCTCCAATATGATCCAAAGCGCATGGAGCTGGAAGCCATAGACAACTGAAGTAAACATTAAGAAAGTCACCAAAACATAAAGGTCACCATTAAGAAAACCAATGCAGTCCACAAACATAGGTTAGCATCAGAAGTTAAGGACAATTGCAAAACCCTTTCAGGTTACATCAACAAACTTGGAATAACACCCAGCAATGTTCTGAACATATGTCTGATGGTACCTATTACTCTGATCCAGTTAACGTTGTCAATATTCTGGAAGAAATCAGTGCTAATTTCAGCCCGAAGGTGATTATCCAAACCCCACCAATCCTCAAAACTCTCAAAACCTCTTCATCTCAAAAGATCATATATGCAAGACTAAAAAATATGTCCTCCATGGGGCCTGGTAACATACCTGACTGCCTAAGTAACAGTACCAAATAAGCACTGCTAGAGCCATATTTTAAACTACTCAATCTAAGCTTTGGCACAGATGATGTTCCTGTGGTTTGGCACACATCAATTGTGATGTAACTATATGAAGATGACCCAACCACTGACCCTGAAAATTACAGGACTATAATTTTCAAATATCTCAACTACAAAGCCGTGGAACATGTCATAATGAGTTCCAAATGGATGGATGAAGAGAGAGTAGTACTGCTGGAACTGAAATCATCTTCAAGTCTTGGTGAGTACCTTCATGTGGTGGACCCGGTTTTCACAAAAAACTCACTAAGAGAACAGTGATATATAGTATGTATTTTATATAGAGTATATCATAGAAAGAGCTAGGTTATAAATAAATAAATAAATAAAACAGACCGCTGAGTGCACAAGTCCCACGATAAAAAAGTTCACAATACTGGTGTGCACACTGGTGCCCAGACTATAAGAAAATGGCAGTGTAGAATACTCAAGACATGGAAACATTTCTACAATGGGGTTAGGCCAAGCTCAGGGGAAGATGGATACCCTGTTGTAGAAGGAAGTAGTAGTCCACAAAAATCACAAAAATTGACAGACCAAAAAAGAGACATACAGATGGTATGGTGGACTAGTGAGGATATGGAAGAAATTATGTATTGTTACTATTATGCAAGAAGGTCAGAATTTCCAGATAGAAGATATTCAAAAAGTTTAAGAGAGAAATTTGAGAACAGAAAGGGTACATGGAGAAAAAAAAACTGTCAAAAACTAAAAGTAAAAAAAAAAAATCTGTTCATTACTACAACAAATCCATGAAAAACATTATATAGACAAACAACTGTAGGCTGCTTGGAAAAAGGAGTAAAAGAGGGACTGTGAAAATATAAAGAACAAAACCCCAAGATTTTTGAAAGGTATAAAAAAGAAATGTGACCACAAGAAAGAAAAACAGATCGGATATGGTGCAATATTTATGCAAAGGAAAAAGCCAAACTCTTCAATACAAAAAAAGCAGCTCCAAATATATTTGAAGAGAAATACAAGCAAAGGCACCCAGATATGAAAAGTTTCACAACCAAAAAAATAAGAACACAAAGGGAGGATGTACAACAATAGACTGGTAATGTGGAAGTTAAAAAAATAAAAACAGGTTATGGAATACCTGCAAAGTGAAAGATTTAGAATAAAAAGTCTAACATAGGACATGTCACAGCATGATAGAACGAGTCCACAAATTAAGAAAAAAAAAACAGGTGGAGCGGGGAACATTTGAAGAAGAAATATGGACATGGGAAAAAAAAGAGATATGATATGGGGAAATATTTATGCAAAGGAGAAAGCCAAACTCTTCAATACAGAAAAAGCAGCTGCAAAGATATTTGAAGAGAAATACAAGCAAAGGCACCCAGATATGAAAAGTTTCACAAAATAAAAAAAAATAAAAAAATAAGAACACAAAGGGAGGATGTACAACAGTAGACTGGTAATGTAGAAGTTAAAAAAAATAAAAACATGTTATGGAATACCTGCAAAGTGAAGAATTTAGAATGAAAAGTCTAACAAAGGTCATGTCATAGCATGATAGAACAATGAGTCCCCAAATTAAGAAAAAAACAGGTGGAGGGAGGAACATTTGAAGAAGAAATATGGACATGGGAAAGAAAAAGAGATCGGATATGTTGCAATATTTAAGCAAATGAGAAAGCCAAACTCTTCAATACAAAACAAGCAGCTCCAAAGATATTTGAAGAGAAATAGAAGCAGAGGCACCCAGATATGAAAAGTTTCACAAAAAAAATAAAAATAAATAAGAGCACAAAGGGAGGATGTGCAAAAGTAGACTGGTAATGTAGAAGTTAAAAAAAATAAAAACATGTTATGGAATACCTGCAAAGTGAAGGATTTAGAATAAAAAGTCTAATATAGGTCATGTCACAGCATGATAGAACAATGAGCCCCCCAAATTAAGAAAAAAAAAAAAAACAGGTGGAAGGAGGAACATTTGAAGAAGAAATATGGACATGGAAAAGAAAAAGAGATCTGACATGGTGCAATATTTAAGCAAAGGAGAAAGCCAAACTCTTCAATACAAAAAAGCAGCTCCAAAGATATTTGAAGTGAAATAGATGCAAAGGCACCCATATATGAAAAGTTTCACAAAAAAAAAAGAGAACATAAAGGGAGGATGTGCAACAGTAGACTGGTAATGTAGAAGTTAAAAAAATAAAAACATGCTATGGAATACCTGCAAAGTGAAGGATTTAGAATAAAAAGTCTAACATAGGTCATGTCACAGCATGATAGAACAATGAGTCCCCAAATTAAGAAAAAAAAAACAGGTGGAGCGGGTAACATTTGAAGAAGAAATATGGACATGGGAAAGAAAAAGTGATCTGATATGGTGCAACATTTATGCAAAAAAAAAAAAACAGCACCAAAGATATTTGGGGAGAAATCAAGCAAAAACACCAGGATATGGACACTTTCACAATATGAAAAATAAGAAAACAAAATGGGAAAGAAGAAAAGATGATTAGTAATGGAGGATTTAAAGAAATAGAAACTGAAGTTATGGATTACCTGCAAAATGATGGATTTATTTCGAAAATCCACTTTGGGTAACATCATAGCATGATGGAAAAATGAGTTCCCAAAATTAAAGAGAAACAGGTGGAATGGGAAGCATTTGATTACTTGCCACATGATGATGTTCTGGTGCCTTCAGTAGGAAACCAGTACAAAAGCTCAGTTGGAGTTGCACAGAAAGGGAAGGAGCAGGAAATAGTGACAACTTTTATGCAGGCAAAGTTTTAAAGTGATGGGCCAATATGCTCCCATATGAAGGAGCAATAAATGATGTAGGATGCTACTGAAGAGCATGTCACAAGAAGATGTTCTGGATCTTTCTGTAGTATGCCCACAGAAAACAGAGAGCAAAGAATGTACCCTCAGTTTAGAAGAAAATTAAGAGGAATAGCTGCTAGATTTAATAGAGATAGATAGATATATTAAGCTCAATGAAAGAAATAGATTACAGAAAGTAAATAAAACCCAAAATGCTAGAAGTCTGACAAAACAGATGAACATAGTAATCAAGACTATTAACAGAAATGTTTGTGGTATAACAGAAATAAATAGGCTATATTGCAGTGCAGGAAAACTAGTAACAGATAAAGTCTTACCACAAAAATATAGAGTGATAAGGGAAAGGAACTGAAAAGATAAAATGCCATCATGGGATCACTGAATAGAGAAAACTATAAAGCAATTAAGACAAGAAGTGTCACTCCCCCGGATTCACAAAACTTCCGTGTAAGACTAAATAAGTCTCACTCAGAAACTGCAGTTGAATGGTCTGACGTCAGCATGCCATGCATATTCATGAGGGCACGCTGACTCCACTCCAAGTCTAACATGGACCATGCAGGAAGGCAGGGGGTGTGCTGACTGACAAGCAGTCCTAAGGTCCATGCCCCGGCAAGTGTCTGAATTGTGAAATGTCAACACACATGAGCGAGTCCGCTCAAATGTCAATATACCCAACACTACACTCTCTCACATTGTAACCCCCCAGTAGAGTTATAAAATGTAAAATATAATTTTTTTTTTGTAATTCCCGATATAGCTGCCCGTATTTGCATGTGTTTACGCGGGTGTGCCCATAGCTTAGCTAGAGTTAGCAATGTCGACATTGAAGAACATAAAAACAAATGTTTATACAAATCAATCCTAATAGCAATAGCGTAGTGGTAGAACCTTTGCACAAAGAGGAGGTATTCATGGTTTGAGTCCCACCACTCCTCTCTCAATTTTATGTTTTAAATTAGCATATGAAATAATTCCTGACATATATATGACTAAAATCTTACTAAAAAGCATTGAAATGGCCTATGTATCAGTGAACAAAATGTATATATAGAAATGTAAGAAGGATCTTGACATACAAATGCCCATAGCTAAGCAGTGCTTTACCCAGCGCAATCTATTTGCCCACAGCTAAGCAGCGCTTTACCCAGCACAATCTATTTGCCCACAGCTAGAGAGCATGAAAAAAGTGTTGTAGCCCAATAATACAGCTATAAAATGCCCTGAATAAATTCTCTGCATGTACTGTTATATAACATAAGTCAGAGAGCCAGAAATAGAGTGTAGTAACCCATTAATAAAGGTAAAATAAGTATTGAATACTATCTATGCATGTACTGTCATATAAAATAAGTGAGCAAGCCTGAAAAAGAGTGTTGTAACCTATCAATAAAGGTATAATATGTCCTGAATAGGTCTTCCATATGCACTGTAATATCAAATAAAGGAGAGAGCCTGTAGAAAAGAGTGTTTAATGTAATTAATAAAGGTATAATACTTGGAGTGTGTCTGTGTCAGTTACTTTGAAATGTTGTTGTACCCTTGCATTAAATAAATAGTACTGTTGTATTAAGTGCTGTCAACCCACAGTTATGCAGTCCCATATAAAGTAGATGAAGGAAGTGCCAGTAGCTGTGAAGCATATAACAGTCCTCAACAGTTGGTAAATGCCTGTCATGCATAGGTAAATCTGGCACATAAGTAGCTTGTCAAGGTGTTCCCCAGAAATGTGAGTGTGCTACATGAAATGTAGGGTTCTGTACAAAATTAACTGAAAATGTCACGTGAACACATCCAGATATGTAGATACATAAATATAAAAATAAAATACAACTATGTAGCAGTAACATCTGCATCTTGGACAGTTAGTATGTCAGATATAGGCCAGGTATATAATGAACTAGCCAAACCCATTACACAATCTAATGCATGTTGCCTAGTGTAATAATACATATTGGGGATATACACCTGCAGTCAATAGGAATGTAGTGTAGAGTAAAAGTACTAATAAGATGTTAATGGAAGTTTCTTTTTACACCCTACTCCATGTGCATAAACAATGCAATTCCACACCTCAATGGGTATGTCTAATCTCAAAACATTTGTTGGGACATATGCCCTATTGTTCTATAAAAATCTGCATTTTCTCTGATGCATGTGCCCTGTTCAAACACCACAATATTGGTGGCCTGTTGCCACCAGTCATCCCTGCATGCTGTTGTAATGTTCACTGTCGTTCAATATATGCATGTGTTATGCTTGCTGTTCAACTGTTGTAACCCTGGTGTGTTGGGTTAATGGGAATATTACTGGATGCTGTTACAACTAATTTGGAATGCTGTTGTCTATGTTGTAATTAAACATACCTAATCACAGAACTTATGGGAAGGCCGGTCCCAGTGGGCCCACCTGTCCCTCCTCAGCTGGCGATTGCACCTGGCACCAGCAGGTCTGGTGCCCAGCCCGGGCTACTCTCCTCCATTGGTCCTGTGCCACCTTCGGGTGGAAGCACTGCAGGGGATGGGGCTCATCCCCCCCTGCAAGCGTGGGTGGAGAAGGGCCACCTGTCACCCTTCGAAGTGTCCGGGTTGTGGTGCATAGGGAGATCCAGCATTTAGTCACTGATCCTCTATGCCAGCTTGAGGCGAAAGTGGCGCGACTCACGGGTGAGCCTGCCCCTCCTACGCAGCCCCCAGCACAGCCACCCTCGGGTCTGTGAAGGTTCAGTGGTGACTGCCCATGGGTGGGGATCTCAGTCCCACTGTTACCATCTGTGGGCTCATGGGCTTGCGATTTCCAAACATCTGTCCCTGTCAATTGAGTTCACCCACCCAATGTGTCATACTCCGCCCCTGTATGCGTCTTGTTTGTCTTGTCTGTTTACCTCCCCAACCTACTTCCCCAAATATGCCTACTTCCTATACCTCACATTCTACTCTCAGTCCTATACCTCACATTCCACTCTCACCTGTAAAAAAAAAAAAAAAAAAAAAAAAGGGCAATCTGTACCCACAAAAAAATTACGCCCCATACATAGCTGCCCATTTCGCACACATGTCTGCTGGAGATGTAAACTGATAATTAGAACTGGCAGTACAACATACTTTGTTGTCCTCACCCCTCTCTCAGGGATGGAAGGTTCCAAATTTCACTCCAAATTTGTAACATATGCTTAGCTGTTGCTGATAAAGAAATGGGCAGCTATGGACCTTCCCTACACCCGTTCTGCACATCCCGATCTGGTTTCCCTACTGTCTTTCCCTCTATGTGCCCCCTTTTTCACCACTTTCCTATCTCCCCATTTTCTTTTCTTTCAAAGAAATTAGCGCGGGGGTTAGCAGGAGTAAGCAGTTTTAAGCAGTAGTTAGTGGGTTTGAGCGAGTGTGTGCATGTGTGCTCTAAGCTTAGCATCGCTAAGCGTCGTGCAAACTCACGCAAACCCACTTACAACTGCTTAAAAGTGCCTTAATCACTCTGTATGTCAGGGCCCATGTTCTGTTCAGCAGCAAAATAAAACACCTCTGTCAGTCTCGAACCCCAGACCTTGGACACACTTGACTGCATGAAGTACCACTAAGCCACAGCAGATATACAATAACTTGATGCTGAAATAAATATATCATGCAAAACTATGAGTGAATGTAAAGGAAAAATAGGAAGGCCATAACACAAAGCCTGTTCTGTGGATCTTTACCAGCAATAGTTGTGGAATTGCATTACATGACTGTGATAAGAGAAGTAGCCATTCTAGCAGCAAATAATGTTATTGAGGCACTTTACAACCCCCACACAGTATCATAGCAGGGCAAACACTGGCATATCTGATTAGGGCAGAGGCCATACTTTCTGATTGTGAACCATATTTTAGCTGTGTCCCTCTGAATCACTCTGAAAAGTACTGCCGTCAGTCAGACAGGTGTTGTATTACACAATGAATATTCACAATAATAACAGTAGACATCGCTTGTACTTCATAAAAGGAGTACAAATCCACATGCACTGCTTCACTCAAGTCTACACTTACTGTATCTATTAGTTGGAAGGTGTACCTCACATTTAACTACCTATCCCTGACTCCAAACAAATATGATTCTGAGTGTTTGATAGGCCTTGCAGAGGCACAAACACACAGGCATATCAGCTCATCTGCTGTTACACACTCTGCAAACAGCTTTGTGCGGACTTCCACAAGCATACCCTTATGTAGGAGTACAACACAGAAATACCAACGGATCTAGCCATGTACTGGTAGCAACTGACTGTAACAATGCCATTGTACCAGTGCTGAAAACACCAGTGGGTTGTACAGACAAAGAATAACAGGCTAACATCTGTTCACCATCTGGATAGGTTCACAGTTGGGACCTATGCAGACAGACCACCTGCCTTGATAAACCAACAGATACACACCAATCCATTAAGTCCAGTAAGATAACACTCATGCAATAAGATGCAATGCTATCTGTATGTCTGCATCCCCCCATATTTTAAATATACGTGTGTTTAGTGTCAACCAAGGATGTAGGCAGGCATACTCAGTAGTGGAATTGTCCAATTTACCTGAGACTCCTGTGCTAATGTCAACAATAAAAAGTACACAAACCCTACAGAAGTGAGTACATCAATATGCACAATACTTCTCAATAACTATTTTTGCATGACAGTCAATTACATAAGTACAAATTAAACTACATACTCACATATATCTTGTGTAAGCATTTGTAGGGGTGACTTAAACACTACACTGATATCTCTGTACTGGAAGTGGCAACAGTCAGGTCTGAGTACAACATGTACATCACTGTCTACACCTCTAGCTTCAGATATAAGAAGTATACCAACCTTCTGACTGAAACAACAGTGTACACAGCAAACAAGCATGGGCCCCACTCTGGAAATCTGAAAGGGCTATGCCTACAAAACCTAGCATTTTATAGCATTGGGTTGCTATGACAGTGCGTACTGCAATTATCACACAGCAGGCTGTATGCATTTACAAAATGCTGTGCACCTATTGGTGCAGAGGTCATCACATGTACATGTGCTGATACCTATAAAAGCAGACTGTACTTGCTATTCCCACATGCAATCATTACATTGCACCTGATACAGCTACACAGAACTTGTGTCTGAGTTTTCCAGGAGTTATTACTTAATAACGCAAAAGTTTACTTGAGTAAGGATACTCTAGTGAATCATCCACCAAATAAATTAATTAAGTAAAAAAAAAAACTTAATTAAAAAGAAAGGGAATTAAGTAGAAGCTATCTCTACTTAGGCAACACCAAAAAAAAATGTTAAAAAAAAAAAAAACAGGCGGACCTGAAAGTGACAAACAGGTATGTGACAGAAATGTGATCACCGGCAAGTAGTAGATGTTTATGAAGAGTACTGTAAATACTTTGAAACATGCATATGTGGCAGCAGTAGGTATGTATGCACTGATGCCATGCATGACTACTGCCATGAACAAATTAGTGTGTAGCTGTGTGCAGTGAGACATAACTGTGACATATGTAGCTCAGCATTTAATGTCAAACATCCAATCGTGTCATCTATGTTCTGTACAGTACTGTGTATAATGGCTGTCTGGGGGAGTAGTGCAAACAGCTATATAAACATGGATGTGACAGAGTAACACATGCATGATAGACATATAATGTGTAGCTTAGCACTGGCAACTGCTGTACCAGGCTTGTATAGTAATGCAGCATTAGCAGCTATAAATACTCCCTGTAATATTACTGCCATGCACACATGTGACAACTGTTCATGTTGTAGCAAGGCCCAACAGGTCATCTGTGAGGTCTACAGACGTACAACAGTGTGTACCTTGTGTGTGTATGGCACACCACACATATGTAGAGATAGTTGTGTCAGATATATTAGCATCTTAACATGTGCATAGAGCAAGGTACATACTGCAACTGTTTGTGAAGGGTGGAAATATATATGTTGGTGAAGGTTGTTATGTGCATATTTTCATGTAGGTTGTAGTGTGTGGCAAACAAGACAGCATACAGTGCTGGTATATGACATGCGGTGTTTAAACACTGTGGGTATGATTTGCTAGGTTTATAATCTTCCAAACAGGGAGTCCTGCTAAAGATACATGGCCTGAGAATACCCTCAATGCATTCTGCACAAGACTGTGCAAAATTGTTACATAACTGTACCTCTCTCATCAACCCTTGCATAATTGATATTCCCACCATGAAAGGTGGACTGTATATGTGCCTACATGTAAATCTATATGTACACCAATGGATGTTGATATGTATGCTCAAGCTCAATGTTGTAAATGTATTGCCATCCCTTTTGTTAAAAACCCTGTACCCATTAACTGCCACATAGGTGGTAGCCTACTCCACACCAAAACTGTGATAAGAGACCACAGGACACAGGTGGACAGTAGTGTCCCTTTTGACAATCACAGTGCCACACTTGTTATGTAAACCGTGTACGGTCCACATGTCATCACAAAAGGTGTGTCATACATGGAATGAGAGGTCAGTGTTCCACTCTACTCATCAGTCATAACACCCATCATAGAGTACAATGGGCATTTTGGTATGTACCTCAGAAGACATCTACAACAACTGTAGATGCCAGGCACAAACACCACAAAGAGTATTACCAGACTCAAAAAGATGCCCTATGCAGACTGTTTTACCAAACCACAGCTACACTGTGTCGCATACCGCACACCCAGAGCCAACCTCTGCCTAACATACAAAGCTATGCTAAACCCACAGCTGTTGGACATGCTCCATGTCAACAGATCCAAATCCCTACAAGCTACACACTGTACTGATCTAAACCTTGTAACTTCAAAAAGCAGAACATGCTGGAGTGGTACATGCTCATCTCAGACACATACCACACCCTGGAACTAATTACCTATCAATAGCAAAGAATGATCCTCATTAGCAATCGTCATGAATAATCATGATGAATGGATGTGACATAGGAAATACAACCCGGGAATCCCCTCTGTGGCTCTGCATGACAGGGGCACATGAACTTAAATTACATGGGTGTTGAAGGGCAGGGTACCATATGGCTAGGCTTCTATAGGCCCTATGCCTAATAGCTTATGAGCTACCTATGACCTGATAGACACACACATGTACATGTTGCATTAATTGCTATGTGAGGTTGACTGAGTGTGATGGTGAATGTGTAGGTGAATGTGCTAATGTTGTGTATATGTGTGATAGCCTAGTGGGTAAATGTTTATATCATGGTATGTAGTGTTCTAGCTGTGATCCCCGCAAAAGATATGTATGCTATTGCTTGGCAGCAAAAGCAGTATGGTATACGGAGTGACATAGTCCCATGGTGTTGACTGGAGTGTGCCATTTTAGTCTAAAGCGGTACATGTATGCTCATTGATAGTTGACACTAGTGAATACAAATCCTGGTTGTACTGTAGTACTACCTGAAGCTGTAGGCATAAACAGCACAGTATGGTGTATATCCAAATTGCTTTGAAACACTGTTTTGTTTGTTACCTGTAGTCCACACACATTACATACCTCAGGCAGAAGGTTTTGTAAGTGCTGACACACAGTACTGTATGGTACACAGGTAAAGCTCATCTGGGTTCCCATACCTTTGTGTCTTGTAGGTATGTCTGATGTGTGTGTGGGTATGCCTGTAACGTGGCCTGGGTCATATGTGTGTTACAGGATATAAGTGCATGTCAAGCAACATGTATAGTGTAGTACAGCAGTATGCCACCTATATTGATGAATGTGCACATATGTTACTTAGGGGTTTGCTATCAACAAGTAGTGTGGTGTACTGGTAGTACTGTAACTGTACTTTACAATCATTTCAATGGATGACAATATTCTGTATGCATTAGCTTCATATAAACCTCCTGTGGCTAGGTGGTGCATTGTGTCACATACAGTGTGTTATGTGCTGTTGTATAGTCTTACATACTGGTTTCACTTTGTTGCTGTGCAGAACATGGTTTAATATATAGAATGTGCCAGGCACTGTCAGGCAGTTGTGGGCTGAGCATTGATGTGTGGGATTAAAAGTGTGTATCTACTGACAGACAACAGGTTGATAAATATG
Source organism: Protopterus annectens (assembly GCF_019279795.1). Lineage (NCBI taxonomy): Eukaryota > Metazoa > Chordata > Ceratodontiformes > Protopteridae > Protopterus > Protopterus annectens. The sequence continues at coordinate 1,419,242,196 of NC_056739.1, read as the reverse complement.
TCATTTCATTGATATCTGTACTTTAGAATGTTAAGTGTGCCACAAGACTTGCTCACAATAATTGTCTTATTTTCTTCCAGGGACATGTCTCATCATCGCAACCCTGCCTATTCCCCCGAAGAGGAGGAAGTAATCATATCCACACTAGTACAACATCACACCCTGCTGTTCTCCAGAACCAGCCAGGTCCAGCATGAGTGTACTGCACTGTGGCAGGATGTTGTCTGTTGGGTTAATGACATAGGCATGCATAACCGGACGTCATCACTGCAGTGATTTAATCACACATGTCTGGCAGCATGCCTCTGATGTCCGCAGACAACAACTTGCCACAGGTGGTGGTGCAGCATCACACCCGCTCCTCACCAGAGTGGAAAAGCTGCTCCTCAGCGTGGTGGCTCCTGGCCAACCACTACAACAAACATGTGTCATCATGGAGGCCGGATTCACCCAGCAAGTTGACTGCGAGTGTGCAGGTAACATGCCATATCTGTTGACTACTGTTAGCTCGATTGTTAGAACATGCATATGTCAGATGTGTGCTGTGTCTTTGGAAGATGTGGAGCCTGGTGTTGTGCAATACTGATAATTTTGAACATCATCTGTATGCCTGTGACTGTCAACCATTGTACTACTGTAAAATTGCAAAGTCACAGCAGCAATGCCACAGTTGTTGACACTGACAAACTGTCTCATATACTTGTAGGTCCCTCTGGTGTGACAGCAAGACAGCAGACCCATGCTGGTGAGTGTTCTACATTTCATATGGCAAATAACATGTGCATGTCATAGGTGGGTTTTAGGCCATTTACACATGTACAACACCTACACATAATGCATGCTCTGCAAGCGTCCTGTGGGACTATGCACATCCCAGTAGCATGAGTGGCTGCCTTAAACACATGCTATACACATAGCATCCCAAACCATTGTGGTACACTGTAGTGGACATTGTATAGGCAGAGTCAATACACATGCACACAACATACACCACCTTGTCATACTCAGTACATGTCAATATCATACACATGGTGTATGTAGACACCTGCTGTGAGGTCAGGCTCCAGTATCCCAAATGTCATCCACACAGCACACAAACTATACCTGAGGGGTAGAGGCCTATCATTGGGCATTGCAAAACTTTTCAACAAACAAGACATTCATGTTAAGCAATGCTCCCTATTGAACACCTTGCATACCCATGTAACAACTGCCTGCAAAATGGTTGATGTAGCCACAGTGCAGCAGTTCAGGTACAGCAAGATAGTTGCCAGTGTGGCACACATTAGTGGCCTTGAGTGACCACATGACACTGCCTGATGATGGCTCATGGTACTACACTACATCCAGTTACAGTAACTACAGTACAACACATAGCATTCATTGCTATACACCTGACAGTTGTGTGCATCCATCCATGGTATGTATACCTGTGAGTGATGGTGCACAGGACATTGAAAAGCATGTAATACATGCACAGCAATGTTGTGTCTATGTACACATTGTGTTCCAGGGTGAGGCCAATCATTGAACAACACAAATGCATAAAACAGATCTATACTGTTATTAACAAGGACTCTTTACACTCCCACTGCATGCTGTTGAGCAACACACATCTTACATGCTGACACGTGTGATAGGACTAGTTGGCTTGTGATACTGTACTCCACCATCAACCACTAATGGGTATGTTCTGTATTGCTGTTGGTGTGTGTGTGTGTGTGTGTGTGTGTGTGTGTGTGTGTGTGTGTGTCATGTGTGCATGTGTGCATGTATGTATGTGCATGTGCATGTGTGCATGTGTTCATGTGTGCATGTGTTCATGTGTTCATGTGTGCATGTGTGCATGTGTGCATGTGTGCATGTGTTCATGTGTGCATGTGTGCATGTGTGCATGTGTTCATGTGTTCATGTGTGCATGTGTGCATGTGTGCATGTGTTCATGTGTGCATGTGTGCATGTGTTCATGTGTTCATGTGTGCATGTGTGCATGTGTTCATGTGTTCATGTGTGCATGTGTTCATGTGTGCATGTGTGCATATGTGCATGTGTTCATGTGTGCATGTGTGCTAACATCATGTACAGATTGTATAGTGTGTTTCCTGTCTCCCTCTCACAGGTGCTGAGGTTGTGTTGGTTGAGTGCAGAAGGGAACCTGAAGACACTGCCACAAATAGTGGAGATGATGAAACATGTGTTGTGGCACAGGCAGGTTTGACAGGGTCTGTCGTTGTTCCGCCAATCGACAGTACACAGCTTTCCACACCATCTATGCGCACATTCATACTGCCAATACATCCCTCATCATCAATGGCCTTAGCTGAGGGGACAGCATACAGTAGGCATTGACCAGGATAGTGTGTTATCTATGGCACATGCAACCCCTCACAGCAGCCGTAACCCAGAATCCTGGGACGGTACCACATAGGCAGATGTCCAGGGGTTCTCGTGGGAGCACCGCTGGTCATAATGCCCCTGGCAGATGTGCCCCCACAGGTCTTACAACCTCAGGTATGTTCCGGGCTGTTATACAGGCACAGCCATGTATGGAATGATACACCAGACAGGGACTGAGGGCGCAGAGGGCCCATAACACCACTATCAATGACAGTATCTGTGACCTTGCGGGTGCAGTGTCACTACACCGAGGTCATTGATAGACGTTGGGGGGAGACATTAGATGTCCTCCATAATGTAAAGTCCATGTGCCAGGACAGTGCAGGATGGCCAAAATGTAGACGTGGACATATGCCAGCAACATTATCGGCTGGCAGTCGTCGCTGATGACATACAAGTCACAGCCACTCCCGTAGTGGCAGTACCAGCCCCAGCAATGTTAAAGCAGGGCTGTCAATAGACCATCATAGAAAACCACGTGCACGTGGCTCTGGCCAGTCCCAGCAGGGACATGGGTCCAGTCGACTTGCCTCTGCCTGCGATGATAGTACCCAGTCTGGCTTAGTACCCAATACTGTCCATTGCACCCTTGCCAGGCACAGGTACTCTGTCAGTGGCCAGAGACGGTGATCTGTACAGCCTGGCAGGTACAGTCTGTGGCTGTCCCACAACCTCCCATATACGGCAGCCGCATGGTGGAACTGTGTGCATGCAGACACACACACATAATCCAAACACCTAGGGCTAACACATACACACACACATCACATCAACATTAACCCATGCTGTACTGTTGTCCCTCACACACACACACACACACACACACACACACACACACACACACACACACACACACACACACACACACACACACACACACATACATGTCGATTGGATGGGTCAATGTCGGGCTCTGGCAAACCAACAACACACCCTGTGCATATGATGAAACTGTGCCACCTCCTGTCATCTGTAACATTGATGCAGGAACAGGCTAATATAGTGCTGATGTACAGGGTGACTTTATAGCAGTGTAGCAATGTTAGCATGTTGTCAACAGTACAGTGTAATGATATGCCTATTGGTATATCTGAGCAGGCATGATGCATTAAAGCTATGATAATCAATGTAGTATTGTTTACAACAGTGTTAATTCCAAAAATGTATTGTCCGCCCGTGTGCCACTTGGCTGATGTGTGTTGTTTTGGCAGCATGTGTTGGTGAGTGGACAGTATGTGTGTGATGTGTGCAGTACAGATTTGCAGGTGTACATTTGTGAACATGGTGGAGATGCACTGTCTGCATGTACGTGCATAGTGGACACATGGGAAGGGTGACATGCCCTGTATTAAACAGTGTCAAAACTTCATTGTTTGTATTGGTGGCTAGTATGCATTTTAATACACATACGTTTTAACTTGGGTACACATGTGTGTATGACATGGTTTGACACTATGCTGCAGGTTATACTGTTACTATCTGTCATTGGTTTGCATTCTGGTAGTGTACACAACTTCAACAGCCTGACCATGACCAATCGTTAGATGATGTCTTGACAACTGACGCACAGATGTAGGGAACTCTGTAGCATTTGGATCCATCCGGTACTGTACTATACCAGTAGCCAGTGGTATTGACCACCACCCATTCCTGGGACCACTCCTGTCTGGCATATAGCCCTCTTAGGTATAAGCAAACACACTAGGGATATGTCCATCCACATCTGGAAATGCATACAGTGGCCTACAATGCATTCTCTGGATGAGACACTTATCCTCCACAAGGGTATCATACAGACAGATACCCGTTGTCCAACCCATGCTGTAAAGCTGTAAGCCAAATATAGCATAGTCATCCACATTTGTTAAACATAGTATCCCGACAGTACCACATAGGTAGTAGCCCCAAACATGTAGAATGGGTACCGATGTGTACATACAACAAAGTGTTATGTCATCTGTCTTTTGGTATTCACATTTCCATAGGTATTCTGAAGTCCCTCGGTGTATCACATAACCAATAAGGGGTCTGTATACATATCCACAAAGTTGTTGTACACCTATAATGAATGTCCATTATCGACAGACATTGTTGTGTTTGAACATGTCTGAAATAACCCAAGGCATGAACCCTCACACACACTATTGTATAGAAACTGTCATAGGTGTGTGTGACATAGATGACCTAGGTCACAGATCACTACAGTGGCTGGCCTTGTTACAAACATACATATGTGACCAAAGGTCTGAGAAGCAGCAGCACAATCTGTCATAGGTGACAGATGTATTCATGTAGAAAGCAGGCTTCACACATATGAACTAATTGAGGTCAAATGTACACATATGTATTTGCCACACAGATATCTGAAGTGTGCAATGCACATACTGTTGTTATACAGTAGTAAAAGCTAAACACACAACACATTGACCAACAGTATCACACACACACAGCAATTGCAGGATTCAACCCCCTACCTAACTATTTTATGATACTAGAGAATTACGCATTAACACCACGCGCTATATGCTTTACTGTGGGTTTTTATTTCCACTGCTATATTTGTAGGATGCTGACATCATCAGACTTGCCAAACAGGAATGTAACACTTTTAAGGTGTTTTCCTAGTCTCCAAAAAGGGCAATACTCTCAGAGGAAATCACACAGAAACATACCCCCCCACACACACAGCAATTGCAGGATTCAACCCCCTACCTAATTAGGTTATGATACTACAGAGATACGCATTAACACCACATGCTATATGCTTTACTAGGAGTTTTCATTTCCAATGGTATATTTGTAGGATGCTGACATCATCAGACTTGCCAAACAGGAATATAACACTTTTAAGGTGTTTGCCTAGTCTCCAAAAGGGCAAGACTCTCAAAGGAACTCACACAGACACATACCCCCACACACTCAGCAATTGCAGGATTCAAAGCCCTACCTAACTATGTTATGATACTAGAGAGACATGCATTAACACAACGTGCTATATGCTTTACTGGGAGTTTTCATCTCCACTGCTATATTTGTAGAATGCTGACATCATCAGACTTGCCAAACAGGAATGTAACACTGTTAAGGTGTTTTCCTAGTCTCCAAAAAGGCAATACTCTCGGAGGAAATCACACACACACACACTCAGCAATTGCAGGATTCAAGCCCCTAACTAACTATGTTATGATACTGGAGAAATACGCATTAACACAACACGCTATGTGCTTTACTGGGAGTTTTCATTTACACTGCTATATTTGTGGGATGCTGACATCATCAGACTAGACATGGTAATGTGTGTGTACTTAGATTTATGCAATCCCAGGACTGAGACATGGGGGACAGCAGGTGTTACCAGCTTGAACAGGACTCCACAAATCTTACCTTGTGTGATCTATCTATGACCCAGTTGCCAATCCATCTGTTAACAATACATGTTTATGCACAGGTTATTGATTTTGTGGATATGACATGTGTCTGGGATGTTGGTAAAGGCCTATTCAAAGTGTATGTGGGATGTGTGTAGCTCATTTCATTCATGTATGTCCTGGGTGGCTGCCTTGCAAACAGTCTAGCTGGTTTGGGAAACATGATCTGCCCATGACCAGTCCAACATTGGTAGGGTTGTGTGTTTATAGTCTTCCAATAGCTCTATTTATGACTTCAATCCTTGGACTCCATGGCCTTGCAGATCAGAATTCATCGGCTTATAAGACTACTATAGTACCCATGGTCTGTTCTGCACCAACACTTGTGTAGTGTGCCATATGATGCTGTAACCCATTCAACAGTTTCATATCCTGTAGAGAGGGTGAGGCTCAACAGACTGTTCAGGTGCAGGCTCTGTTGGTTCTGCAGTTCACGTATGAAACATATAGGGGCACAATGTAATCCAATTGATGCCATGTTTTCAGCTTTGGAAGGAGCTGTTTACCCATTCTACATGTGATATCTCATGGTATGATGATAGGGCCTTTTGTCAGTGGGAGGTAGGTATGTATGTATGGGCCTGTCTGTCAGGATGTTGACATTGTCAGTCATTTACAGTTGGACCTGACTCAGGACATATATGCGTGTACATTGCTATTTATGACATAGCTGAGGGTAGTGTCATGGTTCTGTATGGACTCCTTCGCAGATAATCTTTCCATGACCTGGATTGGATAGTGTTTGCAGTGTACATTGTTTATTGATGATACTGATTTTGGGTTTTTTTTTATTTGCTTTTCAACTTTCTATGACCAACCTAAGTATCTGCAGTACATATTTGATTATGACAGGGTTCCAATATATTATGCATGTGTCTGTTGTCATATCACTGTCTGCACAAGTCAAGATTGGTGAATTGTGAGAGATTCCTGGGTTAACACATGCAACTGCCTGATATGTGTGGCCCACTGCTGTACTCATGCATGGCCTACATGTGTGAGCATGCCCAGTTTGACCTTTCAGTATGTTGTTGCCTGACATTTGCCTCATTTATTCAAGTGTGTGAGCATGCCCAGTGTGACCTTTCAGTATGTTGCTATGTGAAGTCCACTACATTTGTTGACGTGTGTGAACACACCCAATATTAACATTTATACTATACGTGTGTTGTAAATCTAGTTGTATTTTTAATGCAGGGCTCACCTTTGTGTCATAGCTCTACAGGGAGTATGCTGTGTCTGCGGGGTTTCCAGGAGACACTTTGACTAGACTTATCAACATTTATGGCTACAGGCTGACCAGTGAAATACTGTCATGGTTTAGTGGTTCAGTGCTGTGACTATAGTGCATAGTATTCTGGGTTTGAGTACTGTCACTGCTTCATATTTTCATACTGGGCAGACCAGACTGCTTAAGGAACAGTAAAGCAAATATGACCATGTTTACCTGCTTTTGCTCAACTATGCCCAACTTTGACCAAACATTGCTCAACGTTAACCAACATTGCTGAACGCTGCCCAATATTGCTCAACATTGCCCAAAGTTGTGCTACTTAGTGTGTGCAATTTTGTTTACATATACTAAATAGTGGTAAAAGCTGTTTAGCACTGCTTTATATTGCTTAACACATGGCAATCATGCCTCAGGTGGTGCTGCAGGGTTGCCTATGTCGGATGCACATATTATACTCCCTATACATGTTTGAAAACAGGTAGTGTCAAGTTAGGCATCCCTTTTACTATATGTGCGAGTCAGAGAGAGGTATAATTTCCAGGGATACTACTGAGCCAGTGTATATGCTATGCGTTGCCTCTTTGCCAAGGCCAAAGCATACTGGGCACACCTCCTTCTGCCTACTGGGGTAGGCAAAGGTTGTTCCTCCTCTGAGTCATGCTCTGCCTGTGATGGACTTGGCAATGGTGGGGTGCTGTTTGGCCCGGCCCTATGCTGCTCCTGCTGCAGCTGTTTTTGCAGGATCATATTATGTAGCATAGCACATACCATGACTAATTGGGTACATGTAGTTGGTGAGTACTGCAAGGCTCCACCAGATGTGTCCAGGCACCGGAATCGTGACTTGACCAGCCCAAACACACGCTCAATTACATTTTGTGTTTGTGCATGTGCCTCATTATGGCATTCCTGTTCAGGTGTGTGTGCATTTCTGATGGGTGTCATCAGCCACAGCTCAAGTGCATATCCAACATCCTCCATTAGGTGACCATGAGGGATGTCCCCATTGGCAAATGTTTGGAACAGCTGTGTCAGATGCCAGATATGGGAATCATGGTAGCTTCCAGGGCAGCCAGCACACACATTCATTATTATGCCCTGGGCATCACACACAACCTTGCAGTTGATGGAGGGGAAACCCTTGTGGTTATAGTAGACCCTACCCTGCTCACCAGCTGGTGCTTTGATGCATATGTGCGTGCAGTCTATTGCACCCACTACCTCAGGGTATTCTGCTATTTGCTGGAAAAGATGCATATTGCTGGCCAATACCTCACGGGAATTGGGGAAATATGCATGATCACCGACATGTGCTGACATGGCATTCAGGAACTGGTGCAGTACCCTGGATGCTGATAGGTTCATAGGTTCATACTAGGCTATCTGCCCAAGGGCATTTATAAGCCTAGCCCATAGTTATGTGGCTTTTGCCACCCCTTTAGTTTGAATAAAACTATGCCTATTATTTTGCTGTGCCTCTGTCAAGCAGTGACACTGAAGTAATCCCTGGGGTATATCTGTGATCTCCCATCCATTGGTCAAGATTCCTCTTGAACAAGGCCAGCGAGGTGCTCTGCCTCACATGTACCGGGATTTTGTTCCACAGCATAGGGAGTCTCTGGGTGATGAATCTGTCCCTCCAGCACATTCTATTAATAACCATGTCAAGGTTTAAGTCTCCCTCCCTTGTGGTTCTGAGGGATCTAGATTTTTTGAGGTGAAGCATATTCATCAAATCTGGGTTTGACATGGCCTTATATGTCAGGCACAGGTCACCTCTGAGCAAGCGGTATGAGACTGAATAGAGCTGGAGTTCTTTCAGTCGGGCAGCATAAGACATATTTTTGAGACCCTTTATCCTTTTGGTGAGGAACTTTTGGGGCCTTTCCAGCTGCTGCAGGTGTCGGGTTAGATACATTCCGAATGGGGCATTGTACTCAATCATAGGTCTAATGAGTGATGAGTACAGGGGACGATGACCTCCTTGATCTAGATGTGAATCCTTCATGATCAGGTGGGCAATGTAGAAGGTTTTCCTAACTACTTTAGCAACATGAGTGTCAAACGAAGGCTACTGTCAACCTGGGTCCCCAGATCCCTGATGACTTCTTCTGTGCTCAGTGGATTGCCACCTATATGGTAGCTAGGGGTAACCTTGTTTTTCCCAAAGGGTATGACTATGCATTTCTTGGCGTTTAACTTTAGGCCATGGCTCTGGCACCAGTTATCCGTTTCTGTGAGGCCCTTCTGAAGGATATCTGTGTCAGATGTGTTTTCGACTATGGCCCAGTTTGCAGTCATCTGCAAACTTTGTCAGCCATAACCCTCCTGTGTTTGCTTATACTTCAGAAAAGTAGATGCCGAACAAGAGTGGACCCAGGACTGAGCCCTGTGGGACACCACTTGTGACAGGCTTTGAGTCTGACATGGCTCCAGCAACTCTGACCCTGTGGGTTCTGTCACTTAGCCAGTTTGCAACCCATCTTGTGATGTATGGGTTTACATTCAAGCTGATGAGTTTTTCGATGATACCTGAGTGGGGTATTGTGTCGAAGGCCTTTGCCAGGTCGAGATAGGCTGCATGGACTGCCTTTCCCTCATCAATGGCCTTGGTGACTGTCTCGAAAAAGTCAACCAAGTTTAAAAGGCATGATCTGCATTTGACAAAGCCAAACTGGGTTGGATCCAAAGTCTGCAAGTTCCCTATGTCTTTATTTATGAGTTCCATAATGATCCTCTCCATGGCTTTGCAGATAAGGCTTGTCAAGCTAATGGGATGGTAATTTCCAGGGTCGGTGGAGGCACCGCCCTTGTGAAGTGGGACCACAGTCGCGCACCACTCCTTGGGTATGAATCCTGACGTGAGGCTAAGATTAAACAGCTGTCCTAACTGCGGGTTTAATTCCTCATTGAGTTCGTGGAGCACACAGCTGGGGACACCATCCAGTCCCATGGATGCTGTGTTTTTGCCTTGGAGAGCAGTTCTCACCTGGGCGTTGGAGATGTTTGGGGCTACAATCCTCTGGTATAGATATCTCTCCTTTGGGGAGGGGGAGAAGTTTGCACTGAACCTGTCAGCCAGTATGTTGGCAATGTGTGTAGGTTCAGTAATCTTCACATCATTTTGAACTAATTCTGAGCATATCTGGGAGTTTCCTCCTAGGTTTCTAACATAGCTAAAGAAGGCCTTATGATTGTCTTTTGAGTCCTTGGCGATTTTTCTCTCAAAATTTGCCTTGGATGATTTTATGAGAGCTCTTAGTTTTTACTTATAATGATCAAAGGTGTCTTACCTTTCAAGGATTTTGCTCTATCTTGTAGTAGCTTCCTCCTTTTGTTGTAGAGCTTGTTTATGGCTGGGGTCCACCAGACTGGATGCTTGCCTTTGGTACAAAGAGTCTTAGTTTTGTTTGGGATTGCCTGATCCATGCAGTCCTGTAGGTGCTGGTAGAAGGCATTTGTAAGTGATTCAGCGGTTTGAGTAATATTTACCACTGGCTCAGGGGCCTTAAAGGAGACCACACTAGTTTATAGAAGTGTGAAGTCGGCTTTTGAGAAGTTTTTCACTGTGGTCTTTTTTATTTCAGGTGGGGGCGGGATGAGGACCTCCAGCGAGATTAGTTTATGATCTGATCTCACCAGTGAGGGGTATACTTCTGGTGTTGAACATTGTGATCCCATGTTCGTGATGATGAGATCAAGTATGTTTTCTCCTCTTGTGGGGATGGTGACTAGTTGTTCCATGGCATTTGAGTTTATGAACTCCAGGAACCTTTGGGCTAGAGTGTTTGGGCTTGTGTAGTGTTCCCAGTCTATATTAGGGTAGTTGAAGTCACCTAGTATGATGGTGTTTGGAGATACATTTATCCCCTCCAATGTTTTCAGGAAGGCCATGTGAGGTTCCTGAGTTTGAGAGGGTGGCCTGTAACATGCTACAAATTGCAGAGCAGTCTTGCCTATGGTTAATTGCACCTGGATGGTCTCCGATGCATCGTGCGTTGCCACCAACCTTGTAGTGTGGGTGTCCTTTATGAATATGGACACCCCCCCTCCTTTCTTGGTGTTGTCCGGATTTTGGGGCCTGAACGCATGATATGAGGTGAAACCTGATAGTGCTGGGGTGCTCTCAGGAGCCTTGAACCAGGTTTCTGTCACAGCACAGACATCGATGTTCTCCATACTGAGAAGGGCCTTGAGTGCATGCATCTTGAGATTGAGACTTCTGGCATTGAGCAGCATTACCCTTAGTTTTTTCCTTTTTGTGTTCTAGGGTGGTAGGTTTAGAATTTGAGCCTTGCCTAAAAAGGCACTATGGGGTGGCAAGAGCCTTTGCCAATATCCAGAAGCCTAGGGGTGACAGGTGCAAGCCGTCCCTTGCGAAGCAGTGTGGCTTGTCCAGCATGTCATCCCAGGCAGACAGACATTGGATCCCCTTTGAATGACACCAGAATTTAAGCCAATTATTAAAACTGATCATCTTATCACTGTATTGTGGCATCATTCTAGGTGAAGGTAGGATACTGCTCAAGGTCAGGGTCATACCTGCCTGGGCTACATAATCAGAGAGCTCCTCAATGTCTCTTTTCATGTAGTCCAAGGAGGTACGTCTCAGGTCATTGACACCAGCATGGACAATGACTGAGTCGTACTTGTACCTGCTGTTGAGAGACCTGAGTGCTTGTGTTATGTGGCGGATTCTAGCGCCCGACAGGCAGCTTACTGTGACCTTCTCCTTACTCAGTCTGGTGAGTGGGACGTCAGTGTGTCTGACTATGGAGTCACCTATGACAAGTATGTTTGGTGTTGTATTTGACCTTAAGGGCAGTGACTGCTTTGCACACTGATTTTGTTGTTTATGTGTTGTTTGTGTGGTGTATTGAGTTTGCAGTTGCTTGGGTGTCTGCTTTGGAGTCCTCTGCTGTTTAGGTAAATTTTTACTCAGAGCCTCCAAGTATGTCTTAGTGTGTTTATGTGTTTGATTCAGTGGTGTGGTTGAGTTATGTGAGAATGGTATTGTGGTGTGTGTAGTTGCCTTCTCCTCCTGCCTGGTCTTGCCAGTCCTGAGTTGAGAGAGCTCAGCCTCCAGTCTGGCTAAATAGCTGCATCTCTCACAAGTGTTAGTGTTATGTGGGAGGAGGAGAGGGTTGTCCGTGTACATGAGGCAATTGTAACATTGTCTCAGAATTCCCAGATTCACCAACTGGGCAGGAGAGGATGCCAGCATCTGACCCTTCGACATGCTAGAAAGAATTATGAGTTGGTATGAGACAGAAAAGTAGTGGTCTTAGCAGGGAAGTGGGCACTCCTGGGGGGGTTTGCTAGTGAGAGATTTGTATAATATAGGAGTGCTTGACCTGCAAAGAGAATGCTTATAAGACAAGGGATATGCTTATAAGACAAGTGCTGAGCTTTTTGAGAAGAAAAAGCTATTTGGAACAAGTGCTGCACTTTTTAGTGAAGGTGTAAACTGTTTAGGTTCCTAACAGAGCAGTTCTAAGGGAAAAATTGAAGAACAGACTTTCTGGAGCCAGAAAGAGTTTAACCTTGTTTAACCGGCACTGCCTGATGCTGCTCTAGTGGCAACTCCGCACTAAATCGCGCTAAAGCACGTTAAAGCTTGCTTGATAGCAGGGGCTGGAAAGAAGCAGGAATAGACCCAAAACGGACAATAAAACTACAGTTTCAAGTCAGTAACCACCTCTACGGGGGGCAGGGAAGCTGCTCAATGTTATTCACTGATGCCTGTGAAATCCCCATCATATCACCAGCTGGTCTCTGGAATGTACCTATTGCTAGTATTCTTAGGCCAACACATACCTTGGTTTCCATTGGGATGGATTACCTTCTGTTGGTTCTGTGTGTGAGGCGTGGCCTGCACAGCTCAACAATTTGCTGCATGAGGTCTCTGTCCACTCTATAGTGCTCCACTATCTCCAGCTCATGTAGCCCCTGGTAGGTTACCCTGGGCCTGTACAGTCTTCTCCGTCTCCTCACTGTGGGTTGCTCAGCAGCATTCGCATTGTCACCACCCTCAGCATGTTGCATATGTCGCCTTATAACAGCAATGGCAGCCCCTAACATTTCTTTGTCTCAGTAAAGCTTTTTCAGTTTTCACTTCTATTAGCTTACTGCAGTGTTGCAGTGTCTCTGAGGAAAAACATAGTGGAAAGTTGTTTGCAGATTTTTAAATGCTGGGCTGGGCTGGGCTAGTGTACTGCCTGTGTAATTGGCTGATTCTGATTGTTTTCACCTGCTAGCTCTGCTATTTCTCCTTGGTTAACTTCCTACTATTTGTTCTGCTTTCTTTTCCCTTTCTGTTTACATAGTGGGCAGCGCCACGCAAACAAGCGCAAACACACGCACACCAGCTCACATGCGCGCACACCTGCTTACACAGCCTAACACTTGCTGACTCCGGCTTAAACGTGCGCACACGAGCGCACACAGTCTTACTCGGTTTTACAGCAGCGCACATGAGCGCATACACGGTGCAGGCACTTCTACAAGAAACTTTAGTATTGTTCATGGCATACACCTTCTATTTCTTGCCTTTAGCTGGGGTACCTGTTGACACGCCTCTTCCAGTGATGGGTAACTGACAGCAAACACATGCCACTCTGCTCCAATGACCTTACATTCTTCCATACATACCCCTCTCATGATGTCGCCTATCTTCTACACTGATACTCCCCTTATCCTACTCTTACACTCCACGGACTTTGTTCATTTGCCATGTGAAATTGGGATTCACTATCCTTACCCTCATTTGCATAAGATTTCCTACTAATGCTTGGTTACATCTCTTAGACTGAGCTTAACCCCTTAGCAACCTCTACTCAGTAGCCATGTTGTCTTCAGCCTGCCATTCACTTGCATGGCAGATGTATATTTATCATAAAATGCCTATTTTTGGCTTTTATTTATTTATTTGTTTGTTTTTTTACAGTGCATTTGCACAACGCTGTGCTACTCTTAAACTTTGGAGTTCGAGGTAAAAAAAATTATTTTTTTTTTGCAATGGGTAGAATTGTCAGTGGCCGTATATTTGGCCATTGGCATGCTTCGTCAACTGGATGCATCCTTTATTTGGAGCTGTCACGGCTCAGTTTTGCTGTTTGCAGAATGGTACTCAGTTGACAACCGAGTACATTTCTGCACATAACACTACTCTTACTCGGACAGGTTAGGGTTTCCTGGATCGCAAATTTACCTCATTTGCATAACTTTCTGCAGAAAATGAGGTAATTTGCATATTCTAGCCCTGTCCGTGTAAGAGGAGTTTTAGGAGCTCTCTTGCACGCCCCTGCCAGCTGTTCCTGGATCGCTCGGCAGACATGTTGGCTGCATGGAGTCTTACTCTACTCTTAGACTCCGTGCAAGCCTTCTTGAATCCGGCCCACTGTTCAAAGAGTACAAAAAAGGGAACAGATCAACAAAAATGCTTAGAAAGATAAATGTGATAAAAACAACCACAGTATCAGAACAGAGCAGGATCTATAATACACTATTGCAAATGATAGATTAAATATATTATCACAGGCAGTAAAACATAGAATATCTGCAGATAAATATAAAGGAAAAGTTACAAAAATAAGCAATTCATTGATGACCCAAAAGAGTTTTATAGAGAACTAGGAAACAAAGCAAAATGAATAGAAACACCACCAAAAGCTCCTAAATGGAAAATCCCAGGCCCAGATGCAGTGCCTAACCTCTGACTAAAAGTATTAACCTCCCTACACAAAGATTTAGCCTTAATCAAAAATTACTTGCATTCACATCCTGAACAGGCACCAGACTGGTTGTCAACAGAAAAAAACGATATTCCTCCTTAAGAGTGAACTCCTTAAGAGTGAACCTGTAAGCCATCTTAAAAAAACAATAGACCAATAACTTGCCTTCTGATGCTGTACAAACAATGCACTGGAATTGATGCAGATAGAGTTTATAATCATTTAGAAGAAAATTCAACGATGACAATAGAACAAAAGGCTAACAACAGAAAATCATATGGAACAAAGGAGCATTTATTCATAGGTTCATAGGTAGGTACTAGGCTATCGGCCCTGGGGCCCATATAAACCTAGCTAAAAAAGTTCCCTGGCTTTCGCCACCCATGAAAGTTTTTTTCCTGTGCCCCTGTCTAGCAGAGCCACAGAAGTAATCCCTCGGGTGAATTTCCTATTTCCCATCCAATTGTCAAGATTTTTCTTAAAGAGGGCTAGTGAAGAGCTTTGCTTGACATGAATGGGTAGTCTGTTCCAGAGCATGGGAAGTCTCTGGGACAGGAAACTATCCCTCCAGTATGTTCTGTTTATTGTGGTGGCTAGGTTTAGGTCCCTGGAGCATGTGGCTTGGAGGGATTGGGTTTTTTTTAAGTGCAGCATGTCCAACAGATCTGGGTTTGATATGACTTTGTATGTTAGGCAGAGGTCACCTCTGAGTAGGCAATAAGCGATGGAGTAGAGCTAGAGTTTTTTGAGATGGTCTGCATATGGCATCTGTTTGAGGTTGGTAATCCTCTTAGTGAGGTATTTCTGTGGCCTTTCTAGTTGTTGTAGATGTCTTGTGAGGTACATGCCAAACGGGGTGTTATACTCTATAATGGGTCTGATGAGGGATGAGTAGAGAGGAACAATTACTTCTTTTTTTCTGGAGGTGAACCCCTTTGTGATGAGATGTGCCATGTAGAAGGATTTCCTGACTATTGTGGCAATGTAATTATTAAAGGACAGACTACTGTCCACCTGTGTCCCAAGGTCTCTTATCACACTTTTGGTGTTTAGTAGGCTACCGCCTATGTGGTAGTTCATGGTTACAGTGTTTTTCCCAAAGGGGATGCCAATACACTTCTTGGAATTGAGCTTGAGGCCATGACTTTGACACCAAGCATCAGTCTCAGTGAGGCCCCTTTGTAGAATGTCCCACATCATTAGGCAGTTCTATTATGGCACCTTGTTTGCAGTCATCTGTGAACTTTATTAACCAAAGACCTGCTGTATTAGCCTGGACTTCTTAGAAGCAGATGCCAAACAGGAGAGGACCCAGGACTGAGCCCTGTGGTACTCCACTTGTCACTGGTCTGAAGTTGGATTTGGAGTTGGCTACTTTCACTGTGTGGGTTCTGTCAGTGAGCCAGTTGGCCATGCATCTTGTGACATAAGGATTTATGCCCTGTCTAGTGAGTTTATCTATAATTCCAGAGTGAGGGATGGTGTCAATACCTTGGCAAGGTCAAGATAGGCTGTGTGCACCACCTTACCCTCATTCACGGCTCTGGTGACTGCTTCAAAGAAGTCAATCAGGTTTAGGAGACCTGACCTACCTTTTACAAACCCAAACTGAGCAGGATCCAGAGTTTGGAGGTTACCTATGTCCTTGTTTATAAGCTCCAAGATGATATATTCCATGGCCTTGCAGACCAGGCTTGTCAGGCTAATGGGGTGGTAGTTCCCGGGGTCCATGGTGGCACCCCCTTTGTGGAGCGGGATAACCATCACTGTGTGACATTCAGTAGGCATAAAGCCTGAAGTGAGGCTATGATTGAACATGGTACTTTGGCGGGGTGCCAGTTCGTTCTGTAGTTCATGCAGAACACAGCCTGGGATGTTTTCAGGTCCCATGGATGCTGTGTTCTTGGCTTTGGTGAGTGGAGTCTTTACATGTGCAGCCGTGATTACAGGGGCTTTGCATTCTTCCGGTATAGTGATGGGCCCTTTGGGAGGTGAGGAGGGGAAAAGTTTGCAATGAACCTATCTGCCAGGATGCTGGCAATATCAGTTGGTTCTGTATATCTAGTGCCATTGTACTGTAGCTCAGAACAGATCTGAGTGTCTCCATTGAGATTCTTGACATAGATGTAGAATGCTTTGCGGTTGTCTTTAGAATCAGTGGTGATTTTATTTTCGCAACTAGCTTTAGAGGATTTTATGAGGGATCTCAGCTTCTTACTGAGGCTGACCAGGGAGTTCCTGCAATCAGGGGATTTTATTCTTTTTTGCAACAGCTTTTTCCTTCTGTTGTAGAGTTTGTTTATGGCAGGGGACCACCAGATTTGCTTCCTTTTTTGGAGGATAGCGTCTTGGTTCTGTTGGGGATGGCACGATCCATGCACTCCTGTATGTGCTTATACAGTGCATTTGTACAGGATTCAGCAGTCGTACCTCTATTTTCCATCTGTATGGGTGTCGTGAAGCTTGCCACTTCTGTCTTAAGAAGCATGAAGTTGGCTTTGGAGAAGTTTTTTATGGTGGTTTCCTTAATGGGGGGTGGGGGCGGGATATTGATGTCTAGGGTGATTAGCTCGTGGTCTGATCTGACCAGCAAGGAGCTGACCTCTGGCATGGAACATTGGTTCCCCATATTGGTAATGACCAGGTCAGGATATTGCTGCTCCCGGTGGGGGTATGGACAAGCTGATCCAGGGTGTTGGAATTTATGAATGTTGCTAAATAAAGCCTTAATGGAGAATCGTAAAAAAGGGGAAGAATCTAAGTTTGTCATGGATAGATTAGAAAAAAGCATTTAACAGTATCCATGGATAATGGGGTGTTTACAGATGCATAAGATACAGGAGCAGGAAACAGTGGCAACATTACAGTGACCATGAAACAGTGACAACCCAATTTGCAGTCCAGTAACTCTAGGGATAAGAACCCTAAGGGGGATATTCAGGGTAATTCTTTGTCACCGCTGTCTTTTTTTTTTTTTTTGTATTGCCTTTAACCCATTAAGCTGTTAACTTACCAGATTAGTTTTTGTTACAATTTGGTTCCTAGAAAACAGCCTTGCTTAAAGATTTCTCATCTACTTTTTGTGGATGACTTAAAACTATATAGTTCATCAGATGAGGAATTGAAAGCACACCTGCAAGTGGTTAAAAACTTTCTCAGATGATATATAAGAATGACACTTGGTCTTGATAAACACGCAAAAGCAACATTTAAAGCAGGAAAATTGCAGTACCATGAAAATATTAATCTAAGACAGGAATGTGATATAAATGAACTTGAACAGGAAGGAGTGTATAAATATTTAGGAATTGATGAAAGATCATCAATAAAACATAAACAAATGTGAATAAAACTCGGTAAAGAATACTTCAGAAGACTATAACTAATATTAAAAACAGCCTTGACATCTAGGAATAAAGTACAAGCTAGAACCCAATTTGTTCTTCCTGCCATGACTTACATTTTTGGGGTGACTGACTGATCCCCAAAAGTATTGGATCAGTTGGACAGAAAAACAAGAAAAATGCTTCATGCTTATCAAACTATATATAAAAAATAGTGTATACCAAGATTATATATTCCATGGTCCGAAGGAGGTAAGGGCCATCTCAAAACTGATTACATGTATAGATCTGCGATCATGGGGCTGCATACATATCTGATGATCTCTTCAGATCCAAACACAGTGAAAATTTTACTGCATGAGGAGAGGAAGTTTAAGATGACTTCTCTGCTTAGTTTAGCAGAAGCATTTAGGTGGCAAGCAGGAATGGAAATCAAACCAGAAGTAGATAAAAATCAGACAGCAACTGAATGTGCCAAGAAACAAAAGAAGATTTAATGAGAAGGATCAGATAAGAAGGAAAGAAATTAGAAGAAGCCATAAATATACTGCCAAGTATAGAGATCTCTTGGAGCAACCTCATGTTGATCAGGATTTGATGTAGGAATGGTTAAGCATAGGTGAGTTAAAACCAAAGGATGAATGATTAATAATGGCAGCACAGGATAGTGGTATAAATACATCTTGGTTTATCAAGTTCATTGAACATGTGGGAAAGACAGACAAATGTAGGTTGTGTAAAAGGAAAAGGAAACAGTTGCACACCTTGCTGTTGAGTGTGATATTCTTATGGCAGATGGCCTGTACACTGAAAAGCATAATAATGTGGCAAGATTGTTGCATTGGGGATTGTGCAAACACTGCAGTATAGAAGTAGAGGAAAAGCATTGGGAACAGCAGCCAAAAAGCATTATATATAATGATGAAATTTACATAACATGGGATTATCCATTACCAGCAATTAAAAAATAGATGAGAGAAAACAAGATACAGTAGTCCATGAAAATAAGGCAAAATTGGCATTGACCTTCGAAATTGCTTCACATAGTATAGATATATTCACATACAGTGACACATAAAGTCATAAAATATCAAGATTTTCAGGCAGAAATGAGAGCAATGTGGATGGAAGATATCCAGACAGTTCTAATAGTAGTATCAAATATAATTCACAATCATATTTAGACATGCTACTAATACATATAACTCCATTATGAATTGCAGAATTGCAGAAGGAATCAATTCTGAGCATATTGTGGTTGCTGTGAAGAGCACTTTTGGCTAACATCAAAGATTGAAACAATACTAATATCATGAAATTTAATAATACCCTGACTTCGGAATGGGGTCCATTCCTATCATAGTATTAGAAACCCAAAATATTTGGATAAATTAAACTGAGCTGATCAACTATGATATTTAGAATTTCATCAGTCTAGACTCACCACAGTTTGGCTTTGTTAAGTGTAGATCATGTCTGATGAATCTGGTGACTTTTTTGGCTAGGTAACTCAAGCTGTTGGCAACAGTTATGCCTTCCACACAACATATCTTGACCTGACCAAAGTTTTTGAAACCATTCTGCATGTTAATATAATCAGCAAACTATATGTACTTCAAATACATCTGTATGTGATAAGATCAATAGCAAATTGGCTAATGGACAGATCCCACACAAGTGCAGTTAACAGGGCCGTCATCAGAGAGTATGAACGTGACAAGTGGCATCCTGCACAGATCAGTTCTCGGACCACTGTTGTTTGACATTTACGTTTGTGATCTACAGATTACAAATCAAGACCTTTGGTTAACTGAATGTTCAAATGATGGTAAACTTGGTGTCATTCAGATCGCTGTCTGACACTCAAGCCATCCAACACAAATTTACATGTTTCAATACCTGGTGTACAAATAACTAAAATCAAATACTAAAGCATGCAATATTGCCATGTTTTAGGCAATCCCTCCCACTAGCCTACAACACTGACAGCACCTCACTTCAAAATGAGAATGTTATTAGAAATCTTGGTGCCTGGTTTGATAATTCCCACTCCTTTGATCAGCATGTAACAACAGTAGCCATGAAGTCCTTCTGCTTAATTCAGCTGATCAGGAAAGAAATATCACCCAGAACTAAGGAAGTCATTGCACCCTTATATTCTGCATTGATTGGGTCAATCAGTGAATACAATACCCATCCCCCAAAAGGGGGGTTGTAGTGTACCTTACACAATACATCAAATAATCAGAATGATTCTAGAGATTCTTAAGCAATAAGATCACTGGCTTAAAAATGCTAATCTACTAGAAAAGACTGGAAGCATGCCGTTTGTATGCAGTAGCATATAGACTCCTTAGGTGTTGACTATGCCTAGCTTTTTATGTCATCTGAGTCCTTATGTTCTTGGATAGTTTGCATCTCCATAAATCAAATGGATCCACTACTACCAGGATCAGAGATCTAATTCTAAACCAGCAAATAAACAAAAGGCAATGGAGAGAAAGAATCATTATGAAGCACCATCCATACCTCAGGAATAAACTTCTCCTGCAATTTAAGCAGTATGGTACATTATCCTGTGCCATGAAATACAGTCTAGATGAAGGGATGGTTATTCACAAATTCACCCCAGGCCGACCTTGGAAAAGGAGATACAGCATAAGGGCAGGTAATGCCCAGGTGAATTAGCCAATAAGATCAGCTGTTTTGTATTTTCTAAGATCTCATGATCTTAAAGAATAGTTATCATACTGGCTTATATGTATTTATTTTTTTATTTATTTTCATGACTGGAACTTCATCCATTCATACGAGAATCTGCGGAGACAAAAGGGTGTGGCAAAAGACTGCAGGGCAACAATATTTGATATTTAATGCCAAATTAGGTACATTCAATGAGTGGAAATTTGGGAATTATAACATATTGTTTGAGGGATTGTGAGGTCTTCATGCATGGGAAAGGGAAGAGGTGAGTTCAGGTTAGGGAGATTATTGAACGATTGTGAGTACAATGATACATAGAAGTTTGTGGTGGAAAATGGATGTGTTAAAGGCTTATCCTAGACACAGCAACCATGTTAAAGATTGAAAAGACTTACAGAGAGCAGTAAGCAAAGATAGATTAATTATTTTAAAGGGCATTTCACAGAAAATTTTACATGGTTTTCAAGAGTACACAACCTGGGTTGGAGATATGCAATTCTGAGTTCAGACTATCGATTAATCCACTTTGATCATCAGGCTTTCCTTTGTAGCTATTTTAGAGCCCCAATCACTCTTGCCTGGGAAGTCAGGTTATTCGTAGTCAGTCTTCTCAAGAAGGGGCTTCCTTTATACGTAGCATTCTGTTAAAGTAAACATCAGTAAAATATGTAGCATTTTATGAAGGTTTAACAGTGAATAAGAAAAAATACATTTTGGTGTTAGGTGGACATTGTGGCAGCATTCCTTCAAGTATTAATTAGAGAAAAATATTTGCAATGTCCAGTCTTTACAACAGAAGATAGGTTTAAAATGTATATTGCACGTCTCATTGTGTTGTAGCCTGCTTCACATTATGTAATTTGGGATGGCAATGGGAAAAATGTATGGCACATATTCCTGGGGGTTGGATGTTAAATCACTTAGATAAATATTGTTCATAGCTGAAACCCCTCATTATCATGCCATCTCACTTTCAATCCTGTCAATGAGTGACATGTCCATAGCTTGTCACTGTGGTGGGTACGTACTATTTTCAGTTGCTTAGATGTGGTTGATGGTAGATTCTACTGTTGGTAGTGTTAATAGCATACATACTGACAGCAATATTTAATACATATGGAATTTTGTAAATTACGATTAGAGTGGAGTTGCGTAATTAGAGAACAGAATGGCCATATCGGCAAGAGAGTAGACAGTTAAATTTTAGTCAAATATTACAAACAGCAGAGGTATTCCCAGTTAGAATGTGGTTATTTTTGGGTTGGGGATAAAGCAACTGTTTCTTAAAATAACTCAGTCACAGTTAAGATGTCACTAATCTGGTTTGAAATTAGACAGTGTTTGTCGCTAATGAAGAGAAAGACAAAAATGAACTGAAAAACATTAATATTACCAGATTTTTTTTCAGCTACTCACTTGATCACAGTGAAATGTTAGAGGGGTGCATAGTGAGAATGTTGTGATTAGTGTTGGGACTAGACATATTTATTTAACTGTCTATCTATCTGTCTATCTATCTATCTATCTATCTATCTATCTATCTATCTATCTATGTTTGTTTGCTAAGTAAATAAGCTGGTTTAAGTACCATTTCAGTTTTGACTAGGACCATATTGTCAACAACAAAATATGGCAGAACCTAGTACAATAGTCAACAGACACTGATATCATACAAACATTTAGCTAAAGCAAAATGCAGTAAATGTAGGTGTATAGCTGAGGTTTAGTAAATTGCTATCTACTTGTTACAAAATTATTTACAGCATCAAATCCAATGCAGTGGTTTATACATGATACATACAGGCATTTGTAAAGTGGGGAATATCACCAGTAAACTGAGCACAGAAGGAAGCATATACAAAAATTGTAGGGAAAACAGGAGAGCAAAGGGTACCCCATAAGCCTGACTAGCTTGGTCTGTAAATCTATGGAAAGGATCATCATGGACCTCATAAATAAAGATATTGGGGACCTACAGACACTGGATCCTACCCAGTTCGGCTTTGTTAAGGGCAGATCCTGCCTCTTAAACCTGGTCGATTTCTTTGAAACAGTTACCAAGGCCATTGATGAGGGGAAGGTGGTCCACACAGCCTACCTGGACCTCGCAAAAGCCTTTGATACAATACCCCACTCGGGCATTATAGATAAGCTCACCAGCTTAAATATAAACCCCTATGTCACTAGATGGGTTGCAAACTGGCTCAAGGACAGAACCCACATGGTTAGAATTGCTGGAGCCATGTCAGACTCCAAACCAGTTACAAGTGGCGTCTCACAAGGCTCAGTTCTGGGACCTCTCTTGTTCAGTATATATTTCTCGGAGGTACAGGCCAACATGGAAGGACTGTGGCTGACCAAGTTCGCAGATGACTGCAAACTGGGCGCCATAATCAACTCTCCAGCTGACACAAGCATCCTCCAAAAGGGCCTCATAGCAACAGACAACTGGTGCCAGAGCCATGGCCTCAAGCTAAACGCCAAAAAGTGTATAGTCATCCCTATTGGCAAAAACAAAGTGCCCACAAATTACCACATAGGTGGTAATCCATTAAGTATGGAAGAAGTAATTAGGGACCTGGGGACCCAAGTTGATAGCAATCTCTCATTTAACAACCACGTGGCCAAAGTGGTTAGAAAAAATTTTATATAGCCCACCTAATCATGAAGGGATTCACATCTAGATCAGGGGAGTTCATCGTGCCTCTTTACTCATCCCTCATCAGGCCCATAATTGAGTACAATACCCCTTTTGGGATGTACCTTACCAGACAACTGCAGCAACTGGAATGACCCCAAAAGTACCTCACCAAGAGGATCAAAGGGCTCAAACAGATGCCATATGCTGCCCGGTTAAAGAAACTCCAGCTCTACTCAGTGGCATACCACCTGCTCAGAGGCGATCTGTGCCTGACGTATAATGCCATGTCCAACCTGGAATTAATGGACATGCTCTACCTCAGAAAATCCAAATCCCATTGAGCTACGCGCTCGAGAGACTTGAACCTCAGCACTGAAATAAATAGGACATGCTGGAGGGACAGATTCATAACCCAGAGGCTCCCTTCACTCTGGAATAAAATCCCAGTCCAGGTTAGGCAGAGTCCCTCATTGACTCTCTTCAAGAGGAATCTTGATGAGTGGATGGGAGATCGTAGGTTTACCCCGGTTATCACCTCTGTGTCACTGTTAGACAGAGGCACAGTATACTAACCTCGAAAAAGGGCATTGCAAAATTAATTTAAAATGGGTGGCGAAAGCCAAACACATTCTGGCTAGGCTTATAAATGTCCTAGGGCAGATAGCCTAGTATGAACCTATGAACCTATGAACCTATTATATATATGCTAGTATCCCTGAAGCAGGAGCAGGTTTGCTAGTTAGATCTTAAGTTACTTATAGAAAATAGGAATTAGTAGCTAGATTGTGAATGTTATATGTATGTCTGCTCTAGCATGAAGAGGCAGCCTCAGGGGAACAAAAAAACGTTCTCTAATGTCAGATGGAAGTTGGGAATGGGCATGGTCAGTTGAATAAAACCAAGACTTCTTAGAGAGTAGTCAGCATGGCAGATTCAACATTTGATGCTTATAGATGGGAAGATCAATTTATATAGTAGCCTTAATGTGAAGATATTTAGCAAGAATGATGCTCTCTTGATGAGGTGTATTTTTTAATAGTTATACCATAGTGTTATTAGCTATGTGCAAGATGCTTGAATCATGTCATTTTATTTTCTGTTGTTTGGCTTATGGACAACTTTTTTAGTGTGATGAGGGCTAAAATAGGCAAGCCATATTAAAGCTTAGTATTATGACATTTAGGGCTATGGCTTTCTTTTTGGGTTATATCTTGTTTCATGAGCTAAAAGGCTTTAAATTATGCTAAGTATTTTTGTTAATTCAGTATTTTTGTGACTGTGTTATAGTATGCAAATGAAAGGATACAGTTTAGTCAAAGAGAGGCCTAAATATTTTTGATCAGTTATAGTGAGCAAGGGATTATGTCAGATTCATTTGAGAGTAAATGGTTGAGTTTTACTTAGCTTTGCATTTCTCTAAAAAAAATCACTGCATTGGACTTTTGTGTGTTAATTTCAAATTTATCCAAGGATAGTCAGACCCAGAGAGGTTTGAAGTAAAGAATTATATTGGACTTTTGTGTCTTCATTTCAATTTTAAGAATAGCATTTACCACAGAGATTTCAAGTCTTGCTGTAGGCATTTTGAAGCAAGTGTGCCTGTTTGTGGGAATAGGCTAGAATAATATCACCAGCTAGAGAATTACATTAGTTTTGGGCAGAGTTTTAGGGATATTATTTGGGAAAAAGGAAAAGATAAGTTAGCCAAGAATTGTTAATTGACAGGAGAACCTAGGGTAGGACAAAGTGGGCATCCACCCTGTGCATAAGGTGCTTGGCGGCACAATCGGGAGATGCTGATCAATCAGCAGTGCATTACCAATACTCATTTCTGTAGCAGTATTCCCTAATATCCAGAATGAGAAATTCATTACTCTAGATTACAGCACCATCAGGTGCAATGGTACAACAAAGCAAGCAGAAGGTGTAGTCAACCTATATCAAAATCACTTACAACTATCCTACTATTATAATCCTATGCCAGCTTCAGTAAGGCTAAGATCTTAATAACCTTTCTTAGATTAATTCACAAAAACGTATTTTCATTATAGATGTCTACATATTGCCTAATATCAACAGTACTAACACTTATAAAATATTAGTTCGTAGATCATTTCCACCATAAGGTGAGAAACAAAACTCTGGGGATCCTTAACATAGACTGAGCTGCCTCACCATCTAACATCTATAAAGAAAATATTAATCTCTTCAGATTTAAGATCCTATTAGTTATGATGATTTAAAAAAGGCAACTATCCTGAACTCCAGGCTAACTACCAACCCCAACAAAATATCGGAAGCTGGAATCCTCTCTGACTCCTAAAGTGACCATAACTCAACCTGCACAATCAGAAGCTATCATAAATGTAACAGTATATATTTCAACACAGTATAAAAGATACCATTATTGTTATCCTAAATAAATGGGTAGCCCTGATTACCTTGGTTCTAAATGAAGAGGTGGAATGCTTTAACACCATTGTCCACAGCATTCTTTTCCACCATATCTGTCTGTGAATAAAGAGAGTAAAACCAAAAGCAGACCCATTGTTCACCAAACTAAACATCAAATGCCAGTTAGGGACAAAGCCCTGAATAAGTGGCATAAAGACAAAACTCTCAGTCTCTTGATATTAGTAAGACATCTAGTAGTCTGCAGACTATTACCTAGTATTTATTTACCTATGAGCCACTTAGAAAATGATTTGCTCTTTTAAAGCCAAGATGGATTCCATCTTTTTATCTGTACCATAGTATTGAGATAGCTCTGTTTTCCTTTATGAAACCTGCAAGCTATGAATTAAACAAGAGGCACATAGTCTCTGCCCTGTTTCTTAGCCTCTCCATGGCCTCTATTACTGTATGTAAGCAGCTCATTTTATGGAGAGAGTTTCTGCTGTGAATCAGTGAAAAATACGTAACCTGGTTCAATAATTATCCTACTGAGAGAAATCAATTTGTAAAATGATATAATACTCCCTCTCCACCTACCAACCAGTACAAGACTCCATATTAGGTCCTATCCTCTTTAAAATAACTTTCATTGATATCTCTGTAGCAACCTAAGACTTACTCCATGTACTAGTGCATAAACCACTCTAAACACTAAAACTGCAAAACATACCATAGTCAGCTCCAGTAAATATGCTAATAATTACATAAAACTGTACACCATAGCCAATTCCAGTAAATACACTAATAAGTACATAAAACTGTACACCATAGCCAACTCCAGGGAATCTACTAATAATTACATAGAACGATACACCATAGCCAACTCCAGTAAATACACTAATAAGTACATAAAACTGTCCACCATAGCCAACTTCAGGGAATCTACTAATAATTACATAGAACTATAAATTATCATGTTAAAATATTTTACTGGTCTCGAGTTTAAATATTTCTTTCTGTTGTGTAATTTAAATCTGTTCAAGTCATTGCAGTTATTTACAGTTCTTTATTGTTATTGGTGTTTTGAGAAAATGTCACTTTATCAGATTACTACTTATTGTGACGTGATTTAACATCTATTTATTCTGAAGATGTTCTGTAATTAATTAATTAATAGGAATGAAACAGTCACTGTTGCTGGCTGCTGTGTATTTTGTTATTTTTAGCCTATCAATAATAGACAGTATCAGTTCAAGCTAATATTATACAATATGCAGACAAAGTAACTCTGGTTTGCTCAATCCATACTCAATCCATCAGAAGACTATAAAAGAAGAAGCTTTCCTAACCACAGAAACTTAGCTGTAACAATCTCATGTACTTATACCCCCCAAAAAAAATCGTACATCTATCCTACAAAGCTGTGGTCATGGCAAACATTAATACCAAACACATATAGCTCCTGGGGTGATTATTGATGCAGATTTAAAATTTGATAATCACATCAAATTGACTATCCAGAGGGCCAGGAGGAAACTTGGTTCACTATACAAGGCGAAACCCTACCTTATTAACCAAAGTAGAATAGTCACTGCAACCTCGTGTCTACTACCCAGTCAACTGTGTATTTCCTCAGTCTTCTCAAACCCATAGTCTGGGCAGCTACCCAAACTAGAACAAAGCTATAACAGCACCACATTTCCTACTTAATTCAACTCTAAAACTCATTACTGTATTGCCTTACACATAAATAAATAAATCTGTCTGTATGTATGTACATATGTACATACCCAAATAAATATATAAATGCATAAATAAGGAATTAAATCAACTGGCTAGAAATTCCTAACTTATTTAACTATACACACACAAAAAAAAAGAAAAGGAAAAAGCCATTGAATTGCTGTATAAAGAATACAGGTTACAACCATTGCCAGTCTACTCCAAATATAGGCCCTCCAAGAATTCTAATATTAAAGGATCAGGACTTATCCCTAAATCACTAAGCTTACAATAATTTTGTAATTACCATGACAAAGCCATTTTCTCTGTAACTGCATCTAAATGTTAGAATAATATCCCAAATAGAATTTAACTACTGATCTTCACGCCTTCAGAATCAACCAAAAAAGTCACCTTAATAACTTATGGTTTTGTCAGTGCTCATCTCTGCCCAAGACAAAGTCAAACCTGTAATCATACAACTTTCAGTACTAATTACTATTATATATCTGAGTATTGTGAAACAGTGATATGAGAGTAGGTAAGGCACTCTAGCTAGCTATCATCATCTGAAAGGGACTACTATGTTGTATCTTGCTAGACGAAACCCTCTCTCTTGGCACTATCAGCAGTCAGTCGGATTATACTCACCTTTACAAATGCAAGTCTACTTGTTAAAAACACAGTATACCACTGTCCTACATCAATAGTAAAACACCTGCGCTAGTTCAATCACTACCTTAAACATCGTCCTTGTCACATTCTATAAGTAATTAGGACTATGCCATATTAATGTTTCTCTTTCCTGATCACTGCCCAAATGCTATTTGTCAAGCCATGCAATTCATTCTGTAAGTAATTAGTATCTTTGGTTTCATTTTTAGGATGTTATGGCATTAGGATGTCAAACCTAGTCAAAGGACAGTGTTTCGCAGAAGGAAAAGGATACACGCTTCTTGTTTGTTTTCCTTGTTTTCCTTGCCTCACGCCTTCAGTTTAGTCATTTAATGATGCCAGTAATGTAAGTGTGTCTTATGCAACTGATGTGGAAGGAAAATAAGTAAAAAAGCCCAAGCGTCATATTTATTTAATTCTTTCCTTTAAACAGGAACATTTCTGACTGTTTTGAAGATCTGTTTCCATTTAAACTCATTTGATGAATTCAGAAAGTATTTTTTTAAACCCAGAATAATGATTCAATGATTCGGTGGTGTTAATTCCCATTGTTGGGCCTAGGCAGTCCATTTAAGAGTTCACTTAATAACAGACCACAATGCAAACATTATGTTTTTATAGTTGGGGACCAGTAGTGCCTTAAATGTCTATAGTTTTGTAGTACATCTAAAATGCAGAGGCAAATAATTCTATAGCCTGTCTGCTCTATGATGGAAAAAGGCACATTTTAATGAATGATTGAAAAAGGGCAAGCTGACATAAAAATTATTGTTCCTGGTATAGATGTTATGATTAAGAAACTTAATGCCTAATGTTTCAGTCATAGCAGCATCATTTAAACATTTATGGACTGAAATTAAATCCCTTCTCAAGAGTCAATATGCAACAGAGTAAAATAAAAGATATTCAGGCCTTCCTTTATATGGCAACTGTCTGATCCTAACTGTCTGATAAAAATTCTTTGAAAACGCTCAAGCGTCTTCAAATGTTAAGTTCTTACCACACATAAAGAACCTCCAAAGTTGACTATATAGTAAATACTAGGGGTGAATAACTTAACCAAAACACATGTATCCCTGCTGGAAAAATAGCACATGTTCTTAGTAAGACCATAACATTTCCTAATAGTGTGTTTGATATGTGCATCAAACTTATAAGAGGAGTCTACTAAAATCCCTTGGTCGAATTTGCAGATGAACAAATTTGATTATCCAAAGCAGATGGATAAGAAGGATAAGAAGAATTTCTAATCCAAAGTGTATCACTATATGTTTATTATTGTTAGAATTCATAACTCCTCAATATTACCCAATTAGAGTGTTCAAATCCCGCTGAAGGGAATAATGACCCTTAGTGTGTTGAAAACCAAACTGCCAACTTTAATATTCTTGGCAAATTTACTAAGCCTAATTGTCCCTGATATAAGACTGTCAGACCTAAGAAGTTCAAAAAGCAGGGAGCTTAATAAATAGCACTGTAGTATATAGTCTTAGGATTAGAATTCATGTTTCTAATTTTAACCCAGCACTTCCTATATAACAACTAATTTCTCACCCATCTACATATACACCATTGTTAGATTTTCTCATGATATCAATAAAGACTTCATGAGGGAATAAGTCAAATGCCTTGGTGAAAACTTGATAGACCACATCGGCAGCCAAACCATCAACAAGGGAATTTATAACATGTTCATAACAATGCATCAGGTTTGCCAAACATGCTATTCCTGATAAAAATCCATGTTGATATACATCAATACTAAAATCAAACATATGATGGAAAGACAGACACATAGTCCACTCAAATCATTTCCCCAGAATGCAAATAAGGCTAAAAGTCTATAATTATGAATTGTCAAACTAAGTTTACACTTCTAAATTGTAAAAGCAATTGATTTATTCTATATATAGGCACATAATCTTCTGCTAGAAGTATCTGAAATGGATAAGTAAGAGTGGGTAACAAACATTAAACAATACCCTTCAAAAATAAACATACAAACCATTAGGTTTGGGAAAGAGAAAGCTCCCAATCATGGACTATCACTTTAACTAGACCAGTTACTAGACAAATTACTCCCTCCACAAAGAAGCATCTGTCCAGCAGTATCAGAAAGTAATACACTTTCAAAGCCTACAAAATAGTACCGAAAAAGGAACACCAGAAAAAATCTTATACTTTCAACTATTTTAAAGACAATGGATGGGAAGCTGATATTCAAAACGCTGACTGCCTTATAAGAGTGCAAAATCAAAAAAACTTTCAGCCAGATTCAGTAATGCTTACATGATTTGTTTACACTGTGTGCATGCTGTGCCACAGAGCACAGATGGTAGCACACTGTTTTAGATTCAGTAAGCAGCTCTGCATGTTATGTAGAGCTGTTCAAACAAGGTAAACACCATGGCATGCTAATTACAGCATAAGCAGCTAAATTGTATACTAATCAACCAATCCAATATGAAGGAGCTATTCAACAAGCTATAAAGCAACCATGTAGACTCAGTGGTGGTTTTCCCTGTGAATTCCAAAACATATTGAAATACAGTCACGGAAAGGAGTCTACACAGAAACAATGTTAGGGGCTGCTGTTGCTTTAATTCATGTCTATGTGCAACATGCTGAAGTCTATGCTGCTGCTGCTGCTAATAGACCAAGGCCAAGAAGGAGAAGAGTTTTCAGACCCCGGGTAACTTATCATAACCTACATGGTGTGGAAATAGAGCGCTACAGGGTGGACAGAAATACACTACAGGAACTTTGCAATCTCTGTAATCCTCAACTCAGACCCAGGGCAAACCACGGGGAACCCATCCCACTGGAGACAATGGTATGTGTAGCATTTAGAATCTTAGCTACAGGTACCTTTCAGAGACCAACAGGGGACATGCTGGGGGTGCCACAGGCATCAGCATCCAGGATCCTCCATCAATACCTGAATGCTATGCTTCAACATGCTATTGACCATATATATTTTCCCCATACTCCTGAGGATAGGGCCATAAATATTCAGCAGCTATATCTTGTAGCACACTACCCTGAAGTACTGGGTGCCATAGATTGCACACATATAGAAATTAAGGCACCGCCTGGAGAAAAGGGAAGGCTGTACATAAATAGGAAGTGCTTCCACTCTATTAACTGCCAAGTTGTGTGTAATGCCAGGGGAATAATCTTGAACATCTATGATGGCAATGTTGGCAGTTACTATGACAAGGGGTAATACTTTTTTACCCCTTTATATGTCCATTAGCAATAGGTTCATAGGTTGATGCTAGGTTATTGGCCCTAGGGCCTATACAAGCCTAGCCATAACAATTGCCTAGATATTTCTTCCCACAATATTTACTTCCCTGCACCCTTGTCTAGCAGGGCGACTAACGTGATCCCTGGGGTGAATTTCTTATCTCCCATCCAATCATCAAGGTTCCTTTTGAAGAGGGCCAAGGAGGTGCTCTGCTTGACAGGAAACTATCCCTCCACCATGTTTTGCTCATTGTGATGGCAAGGTTTAGATCCCTGGAGCATGTGGCTCAACAAAAACTTGGATGACAACTCCAACCTAAGTTAATCAATCAGAATGTGTCGCTAACTGTAGCAATCTTCAATCCCCCCAAAATAAATTATTGTGAAACAGTAGTAACATATTGATTTAAATTGTTTTACTATTCAACAATATTCAACTCCATAGATATAAAAGCCTACCTGGAAGCTCTTCCTAGGGCATGCTCGCTGTCCCCAAAACAGTTGCATTGATGTCAAGGACATGCTGTTCTGCACTTTCCTGGGAGCTGTCCGAGTCCCTGACAGTTGTCAGGAACTCTTCATTTGGTGTTAGTGATGGCTCTGTAGCAGTCCACTCCCATTACCCATTTGATCCTGGCACACTGCAGCTGCTCTCCTCTATGTAAATGTGATCATGTCAGTGGCCCTATGGTGAACCTGCTCATATGTCAAGCCAAGGCCACCCACAGCACTAACATCATTGACAATCTGCCACCAAATCTACATTCTGTGTGACATATCTCCTCACCCTCTTTCAAACAGGATGGCACCATGTTGCCTAAATGTGTCGACAATAACTTGGATTTCGACATCACTGAAGAGTGGTCTTTGAGGATTGAGATACCTGGGTGGCATAGTCCTAGGTGTCCTAGAAGACAATAGAAGGATAATACACATTGTGGCACCCTAGCACTGGTCCAATAATCAAAGAGCCTCAATCCTCACCTCTGGCAACAGTGGGAACGTATACTCTGGGAGGATGACAAGTACACACACAGTAAAGTGCAATTTCCCTTAAGAGCAGACAGAGATCACAGGTAGTCTGGGGTTGGTTTCTCCCTCTTTCTCCAGATCCCCCAAATAAGACTCTCCAGTGGCACAGCTATAGGGTTGAAATCTCAGCTTAGTGGCCAAATCAAGATCTCCAGTACCCTCTCAATCCAACCAGTGCTTTGTGTCCCTACCCAAGTATCTGACACACACACTCTTTGAGATTTGATTTATATAAAATCACACACACACACACACACACACACACACACACACACACACACACACACACACACACACACACACACCTGGGAAAGACTGGCACAGGTTTGCTAGCTATGCCCTCTTCTGCCCAAACTATAAGGTAGTTCCAACTGCCACTAGCTACTCTTTATCAGCTACTTTAAGGCCCTTAACAAAGGGTGTCCAATCCTACTGTGTAATGTTACTATTAATCCAAATGGTAGTTTGACCACGTGCCAGACTATTAGGAGTGGCTTGTACTGTGTCACCAAATAGATATGCAAGTACTTTAAGAGCTTAAATATGTCTCACAGATATCAGCCACACCTGAAATGATTAAATATATTTAATAATAAATAATAAAAGAACAAGAGAATAATTAAACAAATGCAGTTACTTCAGAGTTCAAAATCACAGAAAATATTTAAAACAACACTGCAGTACAGTCTCAAATAAGTAAAGACAATATCTAAAATATACTTTACTATATTCCTATCTGAATCTAAAAGAGTTACTATGGCCTAGAAACTTATTTATATCAAGGCAAGTGCTGGTGAGTGGATGTTCTTGCTAGGTCAAAGACAAAACACAAAATGCCCTCCCTCTTTCTCTCAGAAAGTTCTTAAATTAATATCAAATATTACTGCTGGGTTAGCTTGAATGGCATCACTTTTTGTCACCTGACTTTAGTTTTCAAGCTAAATCCCCAGTGTCAGAAGCTACCAACAATTAAAATCTCTGTCTGAAATACATAGCCTTCAGATGTTTGCAACTGCTAGAGGACATAAAGCAGTAAAACACTTACAAAACAACACAGAGTCCCCAGTGTAGACATCCTGTCTCCTGTTCACTAAAACTGAAAGATAGCTTTTATAGCACAATCATAAAACAATTTAATTTCAATTAGTTTCTTGAAGTTTTGCAAGTTAACCCTCTGTGTTCTAGTTCCTACATATGAACACAAACAAAAACATATACATTTACACAATTATAATAGTTTACATACATTGCTGTTCTTTTCCAGCAGGGTACACTGTGGTCACACTTCTAAGCTGAGTACTGTACAAACCCTGTTCAACACATACTTCTGTGCCAGCTTCTTGATACACACATAACATACAGTTCTAATATAGTGGTAACACAAGCAATTGCATCATGCTGATATTCACAAATGACATATAACTGTTTACAAAATTCCAGATAGCTGGGCTGGCAGTATCTCCTTCTGTCACATTTCTATATAAATCATGTTAATATTCACAAATGATATATAATTATTTACAAAATTCCAGCTAGCTAGACTGGCAATATTTCTTTTAGTGACACACATAAGTATCACATAACTAATAAAATCACTTTGCAGATAAAATAGAAAAAGTAGAAACTCAGGATTAACTACTGGGGAAAGCTAAAACAGTCTAGAGATTTGAAATACGGACAACAGGTTGGATACAAAAAAGGGGGTGTAGCAAGAGCAACATATCCTTGTTTGAGCCATAACAAAAATGCAGCTTTACTCCCCACTAAAAAAACAGGCAAATGGCACATTTTGCTAACAAACCATCTTTGAAATGTTAAAAGTGCTATCAAATGAACTGTTTCAGAAACATGTCTACAGATCTATCACAAAACATTCAATTTTAAGGTATTACCAGCCATGTATACCTCTGAAATGTCTTGGCAAACATGCCCATGGCATCAGTATACTTATAATTAATGCATACAGATAAAAGTGTAAAAGTCTATGCTTAAAATTCCTCTTAATTACATTCCAGCATATGCAGTATGTAGCTGACAAAATGCAAGCATACCTTCTCAAGTCCAATAATCATCTGTGCAGATATATCCCAAAGTAATATCCTATGTTCTGTGTTCTCCACATAAAGAAGTCTGCTTTCCTTCAGTCTTCCTAGCTACATGGTTGACATGTTATATGGTGTAGATTCAGGGCTGTTAGCACTGTGAAGATGCAAAGTAAATATGAAATTATTAGAATTGCCTTATCCCCAGTACTTGGCTCTGTGTAGCAGATATAAACATAGGGCAGGCACTCCCTCAGTGCTTCTTTTTAATGGATTGCAGCTGTGAATGCTTACTGATTGGGAATAGGAAAACACAACAACACTGCAGGCTGCCCTACATCCAGTAGGTGTGCCAGGTTAGACTTGCAATGTTTTAGATGTCAGGTTGGAAATTTAAGTAAAGAGCACACAATTCACACTAGTGTTCCATTTCCCATTACATTCACTTTTACTTATAATACTTTAGATAGTGGAGCTGATATGTATTATATGTGTGACAGATGTGACTACATTATTGTGTTTTCACATGTATGGCTGAGGGTATACTGTGTACTATAGTTATATAAGTATAATTCAGCTAGCTGGACTTACATGACTTTCACAATTACCTAAGACACATACACAACTGGATCTATATCCAATAACATTGTCAAGTCACAAACATACATGTTTAACAGCTCATACTGTCACCTGTATTCATGTATGATTCCTGACTATGTCTCCGCAACACGTCTGAGGCAAAGATGAAAAATCAACGCTGTGAAAGAAAATGTTTTATCCCTTATGCCTGCATTTGAATCACCCAGTGTAAAAATCAATGTTCTCAGTGTAGAAAGGTAAAAGCAAATGTGTTAGGTCGTTACATTTATGACCCCAGTCCATGTCTGCAAACCTAACTCATCTAATAGTTGCCTTCTAATTTATATATATATATATATATATATATATATATATATATATATATATACATACATATTTTCAGGCTACATCAGTAGATACCCCTCAAACTATAGCTAAGTGTCAGATTAAACTTCCAATTGCAATTAGTAAATTTCTCCCTACTTGACACTGCTGCTGTCTGTTTACCATCGTACAAACGCATTGCTTGGGTTTGCACACTGCCATAAACATGCTAACTAGAACTGGCAGGAAAGCATCTGTCTTCTGCTTTAGTTTGGCTGATAGATATGCATGGTGTTAGAGGGGAAGGTGCCAGGTTTAGGGCACAGAGGTGGGGTATCCAGAAGAATAAGATATTTATTGGGCTCCTGGTAAAGCACCACAGCCAAAGGCTTCTGCAGGGATGCTATTCTGGTTCCCAGTAAAAGTCTGAGGCATGGAATAGTTTAGCCCAAGCTGTATCCAGTGTCACTGGTATCCTGTGCACTGGAGAGCAATGTAGGCATAATTTTAATGACTTACACAGCAGAAAAAGGGATACTATCAACCTTTACTTGGAGGAATTTGAGACTGCGGACATCTCACAGCTATGTAAGTATGAAATTAAGAGAGTACTTTTAATAGAAAGTTTAATACAGGAAAGACTGGTATACGTAATGTTCGTCTGTTCTTTTCTGTTCTTTCCCCATCTGACAGAGACCGTGAGTTCATTATTCAAGCTCATGTTGCTCAGTTGGACAGACTGAGAGAAGCAAGTGGTATGTATGCAGCAGAAGAGAAGTGTTATTGTGACATTAAAAGTTAAAGATAGCTTTGTTGGTATTTTATAGAGTTGTATCAAATTGAGCATGCATATCCTAACTGTAAAAAGCAAGTATGCATGTATTAGTCTGTAGCGCAAAACAATTGCAAGATTCCAATATTAGACTGTAGTCAGATGTGGTTTCAAATACCACAGTTTACAACTATACAACACTACTATTTCTTTAATAATATTTAGATTAAATTAAAAACTCTGTACCAGTGGCACAAATACCCTGGTGAAAACTGTAATCTGTGTAAGTGGGACATGCATATGTGGCAATATATGCACATTTCAAGTATTACTTTCAGCAACTTTAGTATAGTGTATATCTGTTAAAAGGTACAGTTAAATGTAATCCTTCAGATAAAAAAAGCTGTATAATTGTATTGATGCATTGTATGTCACATATGATGGTACTAAGTTTAGCTCTTTTCTTTTCTCACCCAACATTTATCTCTCTGTTCTATGTTTTTTAATGTGTCATCTAAATGTCTTAATGTCATCAATTTGCACCACATCAATAAGTGCTTCACAGCACAGTGAGGTAAGGCAGGCCCAGTGGATCATCCTGTCCCTGCTCCACTGGCTCCAGCACCGATGCCCACCATGTTTGGGAGCCAACCTGACATTATTGCCTCTGCTGCCCCTGTAGTACCTGTACCCACACATAGTACTATCCCAGAAACTGGTGCAGTGGTAACCTCCATGAGCAGTGGCAGAGGTGGTGATTTCATCACATACAGCAGGTTGCCAGGGATGCTGTGTAGGGCTGTGCACTGCACCATTGATGTACGCCTAAGTTGGATGGAGAGGGTGCTTTCCATCATGGTCCATAGGAAGAGGAGGAGACTTCAAGCACTCCAGCCACCAGTGGAGTAAGGTGACATTGATGACAGTCCAGCGGGTGAGGACTCAATTCTCACTGCCTCTAAACTTGATGGGCATGAGTCTGCACTGTTCCCTCCCTCACCCCAATCATGGTGCTCCCCGACTGTTTGTGTTCATCTCTGTCCCCATCTCTTCCCTTGTTTGTTTTGTATGTTTGCAATTGCTTTCTCATCTACCCAACTTACCTGACCCAGATATACCTGCATCCCTTCCCCAACATTCCTCTCTTACTGAAATAAAAACATTGGGCATCTGTCCCACAAAAAAAAATGCCCCTTACATAGCTCTCCATTTCTCACTCATGTCTTCAAGACACACTTGATTTGGTCCTATTGGCTATACATCATAATTCTATTATGGTTATCCCTCTCTGTGGAGGGGGCAATCCAAATTCAGCTAATAGTCTTCACATATTTTCAGTTTACAGTTAAAGAAATGGATACCTGTAGTTCTTTCCTAACATCTCGTGCACATTCCTGTGCTGCTTTCCCTTTGTCCTTCCCCTTGCTCGCTCCCCATTTCATCACTTTCCTCTCTACCTCATTTAGCACTTTCATCTGGTCAAAAATAGAATCACACACAATGCACATAAGTAGTAGAAAAAGCAATGGATCCCTTCATGTTTTGGGCTTTATGTTTGCTTGGAGGTGTGCATCATGCACCAATGTGCAGCAACAGTGAGCAGCGGCAAAATGCTGTGGTTACCTCCATACAATGTTGCTTAACCTCACTGAACTATGCCAACACACAGCAAAACATGTACCATAAAGAATTCATATTGCATTAGCAATGTTTATTTAAAAGTGTTTGCAACTATTAGATGCACCTGGATTTGAACCCTGTATCATCTGGGCTCAAAAAGAAATGTGTTAATGCATTTACACCTGCTGTCACACAGTTAGTTAAGTAGCAGGTGTGTTTCATAGAATCAGTACTAAATCTCAAACTTTTAGCAATGCAGCTCACATTTGTGCACTGCCTAACTATGAGCAAATGGAGAAAGTATTGGAAATGTTTATCTCAACATGCACAAACCCTTTGTCAACTGTCACGCAAACCTACAGCCCACCATGCTATGGAAAAGTAAATATTATTATGCATTTCTTGCTGTTTACTGTCCATTTCCTATGTCATGAAATTACATGTGAAAACATAACAAACTGAAGGCCCTGGGCTAAGAATATGTCACATATTTACAATGCAGCCATGTGATGCCTCCCCCAAAGCACTGCAACCCAGGTGTCTCAGTACTTTTTTCACCCATATATCACCTACACTACAAAAATTAATATCAAATGTTGTGTGATATGCAATGCACATCAATCTGGTAACATGTAGAACTTGAATTATTGACCCATAAGCCTAAAAATCCTTATCTGCAAGGCTAGGTAAGGAATCAGTATGGACCATATCCATAGAGGCATACGTGACCTTCAATACACTTGACAAAGCCCATTGTGGTTTTGTCAAGGGTAGATGTTGCTTATTAAACCGAGTGGACTTCTTTGATATTGACCCCAAAGACCTAGATGAAGGATAGCTGACATACTGCCTATGATGAGTTATCCAAGGCTATTGACACTATCCACCATTCAGACATTTGGGAACTAACCCATACATTATTAGATGGATAGCCAAGTGACTCACCAACAGAATACACACTGTCAACATTGGGGACTGCACTTCCACCACAAGACCACTTAACAGTGGAATACTACAAGGATCTGTGCTGGGCTCTCAACTGTTTGGAAACTATTTCTCTGAAGACCACAGAAAGGTAAATGGCCTGTGGTTTACCAAGTTTGCAAATTACTGTCAATTGGATGCAGTCATATAGAGTCACCCAATGATTTTAACATATTACAGAAGGGGCTGACATAGACAAATGATTGGTGCCAAACTCAGGGACAAAACCTTAAAGCAAAAAATGCCTCATTGTCCCCTTTGGTAATGAAGTCCCCTTCTAATTATAATATACATAGCACCCCACTAAGCTCATAAACAGTGTTGCAAGACTTGGGAACACATGTTGATAGCAATCTACATGTCAATTACTATGCGTCCATAGTGGTGAGACACATTCTACATTGCGCACCTCATAAATAAGGCCATCACATCCAAGATCAGGGAGGTCATCGCTCTGCTATACTCTACCCTTATCAGATCATTAATTGAGTATAATGCTCCTTTCTGTCTGTACCTCACCAGACACCTTCAGTAACTGGAAAAAACACAGAGATTTGTGACTGGAAGAATGAATTCAAGGCCTCCAAAACATGAGATATATGGAAAGACTGAAAGATCTCTCACTGTACTCAGTATCATGCAGACTGCAGAAAGGTGACCTATGCCTGGCCTACAGAGCAGTCTCAGACCCTGTGCTACTGGAAATGCTGGACATCTGCAAATCAAACTGGACAAGAAAAACTTGTTCCAGGGATCTCAACCTAGCCCTGTGGACATAAAGATGCTGAGGAGACAGATATATCATCCAGAAATTGGCACTCTTTTTTAATAGACTCCCACTGCATGTTTTAAGCAGAGTGGATGGATAATTGTAAATTCATCCCTCATGGACAGGGCCAGTCGGTACTGATCACAAAATCACTATGCTAACAATGACCATCTAACTATGATCAATAACGTCCATTGTACTTTTCCACAGCTAGGATTTTAAATGCCCTAGGGCCATTAGGTTAGTAACCTCCTATGAACCTATGAAGCTGTAAACCTATGTAGGCCTCCCAACATCTTCACTCCAACAGGATGGCCTGTTGATGTCTTTGACCTGCATTTTAATTGTCAGACATGCTGTGGCAC
Source organism: Protopterus annectens (assembly GCF_019279795.1). Lineage (NCBI taxonomy): Eukaryota > Metazoa > Chordata > Ceratodontiformes > Protopteridae > Protopterus > Protopterus annectens. The sequence continues at coordinate 1,419,202,189 of NC_056739.1, read as the reverse complement.
TTGCCTAAGGTCCTGAGTTCTGTAGTCTGAGTACTTAGGTAGTGGCTCTGTTGTCACTGCAGTCAACTGTGTGTGTGTGTGTGTGTGTGTGTGTGTGTGTGTGTGTGTGTGTGTGTGTGTGTGTGTGTGTGTGTGTGTGTGTGTGTGTGTGTGTGTGTGTGTGTGTGTGTGTGTGTGTGTGTGTGTGTGTGTGTGTGTGTGTGTCTAGATTGAAAATCAGAAGTGGGTATCCTGCATTTACTGGTCCAATGCCATGGATTGATATTAGTCTGATACTTGTACAAGCCTACACATCCATTTCATGCATACCTCTCAACATCTTCCCTCCAACATGGCCTGCTGATGTTATCCACTATAAGTTGACCTGCAGTCTTGTAAAAGTCAGACTTGTGCCATGGTGCTTGTGTAAAGTACTGAGTTCTGTAGTCTGTGTTCTATACTCACTGTAGTCAACTGGCTGTGTGAGTGTGTGTGTGTGTGTGTGTGTGTGTGTGTGTGTGTGTGTGTGTGTGTGTGTGTGTGTGTGTGTGTGTGTGTGTGTGTGTGTGTGTGTGTGTGTGTGTGTGTGTGTGTGGGTGTGTGTGTGGGTGTGTGTGTGTGTGTGTGTGTGTGTGTGTGTGTGTGTGTGTGTGTGTGTGTGTGTGTGTGTGTGTGTGTGTGTGTGTGTGTGTGTGTGTGTGTGCTCTGGCTTGATATTACAGAAAGCCTTTTACACCAGCATGTGGAACACCTTTATTGCCATGTTCTCCTCAAGAGACACTGCTGATGTCATTAGCTATATCTAATCTGTGAATATGTACTGTTCCCACCAGAGCAGGGTCAGAAACTGGGCTGGAAGCCAGGCAGAAGTCACCTCATCCTGTATGATACAGAATGTAGTGATATGGCTTTCAGTCTATCCACATACATCATGGCATAGTTTGTAGGCCCTGTGTTTTCTTGATGAGAAATACCTGTGGTCTCTCCATCTGCTGCATGTGTCTGTGGGATGCATGCAAAACAGAGCATTATACTCTATTAGTGTTCAGATGAGATTTAAGTGCAATGCTGTCATACAGTCCTAAAATCCAAATATGACAGTGTGACTTATGATTTACACAACATAGACTTTCAATACCAGAGTGGACACTTTGTGGTTGAAATTCAGATTGTTACCTACATGTGTTCGCAGTGCTTGCACCTCTGGGTTAAAGCATAGTAAGACTGTTGTCAGTGCTGTAATTAGCAATAGCATGGCATTCTACTTTTCAGAAGAAAAAAAAACAGACACATTTCTGCATTTATGTGTAGATTGTGTAGCTTTGCCACCAATCATTTGTCTGTGTTAGCTCCTCCTGTAGTATGTTATCATCATTGGTGGACTCAATGATTGCACCCAATATGCAAGAATCAGTAAGCCTGGTAAGCTAAAGGGCATATACTTTAGTCTTAACTGTTGAGAATAGAGTCCAAAACAGTAAAGAGCCAAACACAGATCCCTGGGATTTGCCAGTGATGACAGCTCTCGTGGTACAGGTTGATTCACTAGCTTTCACAGTATGTGTTCTGTCAGTGAGCTAATTGGTTACCAATCTAGTGATCTAAAGATTAATCCCCAGGTGGGAGAGTTTTTCAATGATACCTGCATGGGGATTGTGTTAAAAAGCTAGGCCAGATCAAGATAGGCAGTATGCATTGTCTTAACTTCATCCAGGGCTATCAGAAAGAATCAATGGGCTGTGACATCATCACAGATTACCTATGGCATGTCTCAGCACATACACCTTCCTGATACTGTTGAATATACTCTTTAACACACCCTCCAGATGAGCTATGTTCCCGTAAGAAGGGTGTATATCAACATGCATCCATCAGGGTTGGGGGGACAACACCTGATGCATGCATGTATAGACATATCCTGACTCACTTCAACTGTAAAGTAGACCAGCATGTCATTATGGACCTTTTCTAAATGGCTACAAGTAATATCCCAGCTGTGTGCAACAGATCTGAGTGAGTTGCTACTGCTACATCATGTCTGTTACATTTGACTGTTGTCCTGACAGAGGTCATCAGGGGCATGCATGACAACAGCACTATCATCCTGTGGAACTTGACCAAGCCAAGGCATTTGACCAAACTCCACACTGAGGTATTCAACCAACACTGTCAGATGTGGCCATAAACAGCTATATACCTAAGTTGGTAGACCAGTGTGTCACATACATGGCATATAAATATGTTGAAATGTGTGAAGTGACCTATATCTCAGGTCCAGTGATCAGGTCCATACATAATGGCTGTCTGCCAGGCCCTTTACTGTCCATTATTTAAGTGAATGACATCATAGATAACATGCACATCATGTGTCCAAACTGCTGCCTGAAGGACTACATATTGTGGGCAACCATTGAGTCCAACCGTGATATTAGTATAATGCAGACAGTATCAACAAGCACCCAAGATTGTTGCCACAGCCATAACAACACCTGCAATGACAAGAAAACATGGGGGGATTTGTTACATCAGCAAAACAAATGCACAACCAAGTATAATGTGGACATCATACCCTATAATCAGACTAATAGGTATGTTGCCTGTGGCCTGGGGTAGATGGTTAGTGGAATATTTACCGGCATGAGGTCACAGTGCTGACTACTCCCTTGTATGTAACACAAGTACTGAGTATGTGAAGGACATCCACATCAGTGGCAGTAATACCTTCATAGTTTCCAGCCTTCATCACACCAATAACTGAGTACAATGCATCCTTCTTAATGTACTTCACTACACATCTTTCAGTGATGTGTAACTGAAGTGTACCACATTTGTCACATTGAGCTGTTACACACCTTATTGACCATACCTAAGGTATTCTTTTCGTGGCATTAACATCACTGTGATGGTAAGGAACCCCATCAAGTTTGTTCCACCAGATGCATGTGTGATATGTGTTCTTGTGATGCACACTGTACATACATAGGTGTTTGACAACATTAATGGCATGGATAACATTTGTGACAGTGTGGATTGTACCATAAATACATGGCATGCACACCAGTCAACTAGCCTATATTGCTCATAATGTTGCATACATGTATAGCAGTGTCCCTCCTAACACCTCCAGCAGATGTTACATTGCCAGGACAGGGTGCATGATTACCTCATAGAGTGTGGATGTATCATAATAGTTGTACAAGTGTGTTTGTGCAGAATCATCTCTGATCACTTTAAGTCACATATGTTATGTCAGAGGCATGAGATTACTGTGGTATTATTCTGATATTGTCCATGATTGTGGTTGGTTCTTTTAATGTTGTCCATGAACCTTTACCCATGTTACACTTGCTGGAGACCTCTGCTGAGATTACTTATATTCAGGCAAATCAGTTTGCACAGCTTCACAATATGCACCCTACCCCAATTGTATGTTGGATCCCTGATATATATCCTCTGCATTAGTCATGCAAGGATTCTTTTGTCACACAGACATCCTTTCCATTGTTATGTCACCTTATGTGGCAGTCATGTAATACATATTTTCACTGTGCAGTCCCTACTGTACCATATAGATATGTGATTGGTGTTGCTGCTACAATCATCTTCCATTGACATGCCCTCCACTGTTGTATATTAGGTTCCTTCATCTGTCCTTTTTCCCTGTGTTTATTCCTGTAATTAATCTGTGTGCTCCCTTTCAATACACATTTCCTCTATGTTTTTATTTTACATGGCAGTCCATGTACCTTTACAGATCATTTGCACAGCTTTAATACAGAATGCTAGGAATGAGATATCAAAATACTGTGCACTGTAGATACACTGTCATGTACTGTGTTTGGTTTGGACCATATGCTTAGCATTCATACCTCTCAATTGTCCAGATTTTCTGAGAATGTCCAGATGTGCCCCTTACCAAATGTGTGGCTTTCTGCCATATCACTGGGATGATCTCAGGACTGATGTGACTCAGTATTACATACATTTGAGTTTCAGACTTCAAATCCTTCAGAATATGTTTCTTAACACAAACTCTGGTATTTCTAGCACATTTCTATAGGGAAATATGTCAAATATGTCTCAATTTCTGGGTTATTGTCCCCCCATTATGTTGGCCTTTGTCCAGATGTCTTGCACTAAGAGATTGAGAGCTATCTGTGAAGCTCTGGTGATCATTGTGGCAATCTGTGCAAAACCGCAGTCCGCCAGTGCTCCGATTTAAACAGAAATGCTCTCTATGTTCTCTTACATGTTTTCCTGTTGCCAGCCACAAAACCTCACTTAAATGAGGTGGGTGACATGAATATGTATTGCGCTCTACTGTTCGCTGCGCACCACAGTGCACATATGTAAACTCCATATAGGTTTTACATGAAGCCTACATAGAATGTATTGAATCCTGGGGTTTGTCTTAAATCTGATTGGAAATGATAGCCATTGTATATATGCAAATACAATTTTTTTTAAGTAAAACATGTAGATATTAAATATAATTATGCTTTAGTTTATAAATACTTACTATTCATTTTGCATTTTTCATACTCTGACTACATTTTGCACAATATCTCTGTTTGCAACTAACAAATACTTACTGTAAGTTTTTTTTTTCAATTTGTCTCTTAAATGTTCTGTCATATCATCAATGTGTTAAACGTATTTTTGCTCAACTGATCCCAAGTTGTATCTCAAAAGGGACTGGCAGACCAGCCTATAAACCCAGTAAAAATGTTGTAAGATAAAAAATAAAACAAATGTTGAACTTTACCACTTGTGATCTGGCCAATTTTCATGAGTTGTAAGGAAGCAAATAAAAAGTAAGACTAATAGGCATAAATATTTTCAGGAAATTATTTATGCATACATGTGATACACACACACACACACACACACACACACACACACACACGTGTGTGTGTGTGTGTGTGTGTGTGTGTGTGTGTGTGTGTGTGTATGCACATTGACAGACAAACATATATATCCCATCTTAACAGATGCTTACATGGCCGGAAACATACTGCAAATATATATATTTCAATTGCCTTTTTCCTGTACACATTACAAACTCATAATTGTATATTTTGTCAACATATTATTTTATATTATAATTTATTTTTCATTTGCTTTGACTGATAAAAGTCATATTATGTTTATTAGGGTAACATTAGTCAAAATATTTGTTTGTTTGTGCCTTTTCGGCTTTTCCCGGTTAGGGGTCGCCACAGCAGAACTCCGGTCCGCTAATGATTAGCAGTTGATTTTTTAGTTGCCAGCCCTGACGCGCAACCTTCAATGAAGGTATGCCCATTCACGCTTGTCCCCACGCAGAAGACGCTCTAGCTGAGAATCGAACCGGACAGCGTCTTACAGTGAGGCGATAACACTACCGCAGCACCACCACCGCAGTCTAATTTTAGTCAAAATATAAAAAATTGAATTACAGTACCATTCTGCAAAAATGCAAAGCCTTCTGACTCAGACAAGCAACTATGCTTCATTCTATACTCACTGTTACTTTGATGAATAGTGCAATCATCTGCAAGGTAGACATTATTTAGAGAAAAGGTAAGGACTTGTTTTTTGCACAGACATACATACCTACATATTGCTAAGATTTGTATGCTACAAGCTAATATATGTTTCCAGAGAATAAATGCTTCTTGTCCACTGTACCC